>NW_027315723.1:3318452-3333452 GCF_026437365.1 Eucyclogobius newberryi
CACACGTGTAGCAGCGGAGATGTTGGGTTTGATGGGAGGCGGAGTCTTGGAAACAACAGTGAGTGTGTGTCTGCGCATAAAAAAGAAAAAGACCAACAGTCTGCGAAAAATCCTCTATTCAACCTTTAACTTTCCTGACCTTACCCATTACCCTAACCTTGTTCCTGACCTTACCCATCACATCACCCTAACGTTGTTCCTGACCTTACCCATCACCCTAACGTTGTTCCTGACCTTACCCATTACCCTAACCTTGTTCCTGACCTTACCCATTACCCTAACCTTGTTCTTGACCTTACCCATTACACTAACGGTGTTCCTGACCTTACCCATTACCCTAACCTTGTTCTTGACCTTACCCATTACCCTAACGTTGTTCCTGACCTTACCCATTACCCTAACGTTGTTCCTGACCTTACCCATTACCTGTTCCTGACCTTACCCATTACCCTAACGTTGTTCCTGACCTTACCCATTACCCTAACGTTGTTCCTGACCTTACCCATTACCCTAACCTTGTTCCTGACCTTACCCATTACCCTAACGTTGTTCCTGACCTTACCCATTACCCTAACCTTGTTCCTGACCTTACCCATTACCCTAACGTTGTTCCTGACCATACCTATTACCCTAACGTTGTTCTTGACCTTACCCATTACCCTAACGTTGTTCCTGACCTTACCCATTACCCTAACGTTGTTCCTGACCTTACCCATTACCCTAACGTTGTTCCTGACCTTACCCATTACCCTAACGTTGTTCCTGACCTTACCCATTACCCTAACGTTGTTCCTGACCTTACCCATTACCCTAACGTTGTTCCTGACCTTACCCATACCCTAACCTCATTTAAGAAAAGAGGGGACAATGCTTGTTCATGAACATTCAAACAGGCGAACAGCGGCAGTGACTCCTTCATACTAGTGCAAACATTTAGCAGTAACTCACTTAAAACAAAGTAGATTAGACCATAGAGCTCCCCCTGCAGCCCTCTCGTGAAAATACACTCTCAGAGAACAGACACAAAAGCGACTGACTTAGTAGATTTGTATTATTCATTTTCGTCTTCTCGTCTCAAAGCGAGACAACATCTGGGGCCCGTTCCTGATCATCTCTCCGGCCTCGACGCTCAACAACTGGCACCAGGAGTTCTCACGATTCGTTCCCAAGTTCAAGGTGAGGATTTGAACCGGTTTATTTGTGGTTTTATACTTTTTATAAGCCACAAAGTAGAACTGATTCTCATTACATGGGAATGTGAATAACTTTGTGTCTAAACCAGGACTAAACCAGGACTAAACCAGGACTAAACCCCAGGACTAAACCAGGACTAAACCAGGACTAAACCAGGACTAAACTAGGACTAAACCCCAGGACTAAACCAGGACTAAACCCCAGGACTAAACCAGGACTAAACCAGGACTAAACCAGGACTAAACCAGGTCTAATCCGCGAATAAACTCGGACTAAACAGGTGTCTGATCCAGGGTCTAAAGTGGGGTCTGAACCAGTAACAAGCAGGACTAAACCAGAGTCTAAACCAGGGACTAAAGACTAGACCAGGGACTGGACCAGGGACTAGACCAGGGACTCGACCAGGGACTCGACCAGAACTTAAACTATGACTAAATCTGGACTTAACAAGATTTAACACTGTCTTAAACTAGGACTAAACAACTGACTGATTCAGGGTCTAAACTGTGGTCTGAACCAGGACTAAACCAGCAGGGACTAAATCAGGACTTAAGCAACTCACCGATCTCAGGACTAAACCAGGACTAAACCAGGACTAAACCAGGACTAAACCAGGACTAAACCAGGACTAAACCAGGACTAAACCATGACTAAACCAGGACTAAACCAGGACTAAACCAGGACTAAACCAGGACTAAACCAGGTCTCATTGTTCGCGATTTCTGACAATACTGTCATTAATATTAGTCTCCTAAATTAACTCGTACACAATGTGCCAAAAGTGTCCGTGTTAGGCTGAGCCAAATAATGTCTGTTTGTCGTAACCCGACCGACCTGGTATGAAACTAGCCAACTGGGAAAAAAAATCAGCATTTTGTTGAAAAAACGTCAAAATCTTTTATTTTTCATTTATTTCGCCAACTCACCGACCGGTCTTTCCTAAACCCCCGTGTTGAATATTTTTGTCACGTTGGTAAACCTATATTTCATCCCAAAGGAATGTTGACACACCGCTCAACGCATGTGCGACTTCATCATATTCAGTCATCACAAGTTATTTTGCCTCCGTCGGCGTCACTCAGCTGTCCATAGTAATGTCACACTCTATCTGGGTGTGAAATTTGACTTACGCAATGCATTCTGGGATTGAAACACGCCCAGCAGCGTCATCACAACAAACATGGCGGCGCCCGTGTTCCCCGCATGTTCCCCCGCATATTCCCCCGCTCACCTTCGCTACCAAAATAAAGGATAACGGCGTTCAAAAGGTCGAGTGAAAAATCTTAAAATCTGGAGATTTAGTCTCATGATCGGGTTGATTGAGACGTTTTCCGTCATTGACTGTTGAAGCCTCTGACCCCTGGACTGTTGAAACCCGACCCCTGGACTGTTGAAGCCTGACCCCTGTTGGCTCCGGTTACAGCAAACAGACAATTTATTTGGGGCAGCCTTATTGTAGCTCGCGATATTTCCCCAAAACGGTCTGCAGGAGGCGACATTGAACCATGAAGACCTCCACAGCACCAGTTGATCCGACAGTGGCCCTCAGAACGGCCTCGAGCGCGTCCCCTGAGGACTCACACATAGACGCTCTGTCCGTCTGTGTTTTCTCAGCTCATTCATCAGCGCTAACGAGCTGCGAAAAGAGTCTATTTCACCGTTTAAGATTAGCTTCCTGAACTCCCAGACCCACACCAACAGAAACAATGGAATATCAGGCCCGTCGACTGATGGAATAATGTCTGAATCTCCACAATAACAAACCAGGAGAACTCTTCCTGCTGCGAGCAAGTCCTCATTAATTGCATCAAAAATCTATAAATGTGATGTAAATGATGCAGTAAAACATGTACCAGAAATACACACAATGTACTGTAGTATTCCAATACAGCCGATCAGATGATTGAGCACTTAAGCACATTGAGTAGTAGTTCCCCCAAATGACTTTTTCTGTACTTCTTCTCTCTCCAGGTGTTGCCTTACTGGGGAAATCCGCACGATCGGAAAGTGATCCGAAAGTTCTGGAGTCAGGTGAGCGGCGCGTGACAAACACTGACGGCGTTTTTCCAAAGGATGTGTTTTTGTACCGACTTGTTGTGTTGCTCCAGAAAACCCTGTACACCCAGAACGCGCCCTTCCACGTGGTGATCACCAGCTACCAGCTCGTGGTGCAGGACGTCAAGTACTTCCAGAGGGTCAAGTGGCAGTACATGGTCCTGGACGAGGCCCAGGCGCTGAAGAGCAGCTCCAGGTAACATGTGGAGGCGGGGCCTGTGGAGGCGGGGCCTGTGGAGGCGGGGCCTGTGGAGGCGGGGGTTGTCCTGGTTTAGTTCTAGTTCTTGTTTAGTCTTGGTTTAATTCTCGTCCTGGTTTAGTTCTAGTTCTTGTTTTGTCCTGGTTTAGTTCTTGTTTAATCCTGGTTTAGTTCTTGTCCTGGTTTAGTTCTCGTCCTGGTTTAGTTCTCGTCCTGGTTTAGTCCTGGTTTGGTCCCAGTCTTGGTTTGGTAAATGCGCCTCCATTAAGAGTCACACCGCACAGCGAGAAGGTTCCAGTCCCAGGTTCCTCACAGCGAGAAGGTTCCAGTCCCAGGTTCCTCACAGCGTGAAGGTTCCAGTCCCAGGTTCCTCACAGCGTGAAGGTTCCAGTCCCAGGTTCCTCACTGCGTGAAGGTTCCAGTCACAGGTTCCTCACAGCGTGAAGGTTCCAGTCCCAGGTTCCTCACAGCGTGAAGGTTCCAGTCACAGGTTCCTCACAGCGTGAAGGTTCCAGTCACAGGTTCCTCACTGCGAGAAGGTTCCAGTCACAGGTTCCTCACTGCGTGAAGGTTCCAGTCACAGGTTCCTCACTGCGAGAAGGTTCCAGTCCCAGGTTCCTCACTGCGTGAAGGTTCCAGTCCCAGATTCCTCACTGCGTGAAGGTTCCAGTCCCAGATTCCTCACTGCGTGAAGGTTCCAGTCCCAGGTTCCTCACTGCGTGAAGGTTCCAGTCACAGGTTCCTCACAGCGTGAAGGTTCCAGTCACAGGTTCCTCACTGCGAGAAGGTTCCAGTCCCAGATTCCTCACTGCGTGAAGGTTCCAGTCCCAGGTTCCTCACTGCGTGAAGGTTCCAGTCCCAGGTTCCCGACAGCGAGAAGGTTCCAGTCCCAGGTTCCTCACAGCGTGAAGGTTCCAGTCCCAGGTTCCTCACAGTGTGGGTTCTGACCCTGTTTCCTTCTGTGTCTTCAGCGTCCGGTGGAAAATCCTGCTTCAGTTCCAGTGTCGGAACCGACTCCTGCTCACCGGGACGCCCATCCAGAACACCATGGCCGAGGTGAGTGACGGGTGCTCCTCTGTCCCTCACAGTCCCTCAGTCCCTCACCAGACGCACAGTCCCTCACAGTCCCTCACCAGACGCACAGTCCCTCACAGTCCCTCACCACACGCACGGTCCCTCACGGTCCCTCGCGGTCCCTCACGGTCCCTCATGGTCCCTCACGGTCCCTCACAGTTCCTCACGGTCCCTCACGGTCCCTCACAGTCAGGTCTGAACCATTTCTAAACTAGTGCTAACCCAGAATATGTATTTTGATGATTATCTGTATTATTTGGAGGTCGTGGGGCGGCTCCATGACTCGGGGCCACGCTCTTGTATCAGGCGATGGCTCTGGGGTGGTTTGTGTTCCTGTGTCATGGTGATAATGTGATAATTCTCCCCCCTCCAGCTGTGGGCGCTGCTGCACTTCATCATGCCCACGCTGTTCGACTCCCACGACGAGTTCAACGAGTGGTTCTCCAAAGACATCGAGAGCCACGCCGAGAACAAGTCGGCCATCGACGAGAGTGAGTGCGAAACGACGGAAACGCTCGAGAAACGCTCGGGAAACGCTCGGGAAACGCTCGACAGAAAGACGAGCCGCAGATGGATAATACGGTTTAAACGTTCTTCCCTGCGTTCCAGATCAACTTTCGCGGCTGCACATGATCTTGAAGCCGTTCATGCTGCGAAGGATCAAAAAAGACGTGGAGAACGAGCTCTCGGACAAGGTACGAGCGGCGTTTACAGAATCATACGCATTACCGTATTGTCCGTACTAAGGCGCACTTAAAAGCCTTCGATCGTCTCAAAAAACGGCTGCGCTTTATAATCCCGTGTGTCTTTGTAAATGGATGAATTCTGGTTGTGCTCTCTGACCTCGAGTTTGTGTGGTCCACGTTTTGTTTGATGCGCCTTATAGTGCGGAACATACGGTATGTGTTTTATTCACCGTCGTCTGATTAGTTAGTTACGGTTATTTCTCTTGTACGTTGACATTTTTAACATATATTTTTAACAAATCTGGTGACTGTGGGCTTCAGCGAGAGGATATTTACAGATGAAGTGAATTATTGACAAAAATTAGGAACAGTTCTGTCCTTTTTGACATTTTTGTTGAATAATGTCTTTAGTTTTTTGTGTTTTAAGTGGTCCAGATTATGATGATGAAAATACGCTTATTTTTATTAGTAGTCGACAATTTATATAGTTGTAATATGTAATATGCTCTGTCCCTGAAATATAAAATGAATAAATAAATACATTAAATAAATACATTAAATAAATACATTAAATAAATACATCAAATGAATACATTAAATAAATAAATAAAATTAGATTATGAAAATACAGTTTAATAAAATCCTAAAAATATCCATTAAATAGATTGTGATCTTGATAAGGATTTGTCCTGATTATTGGTCATCAGAAGCCATTTTCCTGGTCATTTTTACTTTTATAACCTATTTTGTTGGTCAAAACCAGGACTTTGAACCATAAACGTGCAAAAAAAAAAAAATTGAGGCGTCTTAGGTACAAGCACGTGCTCTCAGACTTAGTAGGCTTGACCGCCGTGCGCCGCTGTGACGCGTGCTGTGCTTCCAGATCGAGATCCTGACCTACTGCCAGCTGACTTCGCGGCAGAGGCTCCTGTACAAGGCCCTGAGGAACAAGATCTCCATCGAGGACCTGCTGCAGTCGTCCATGGGAACGGCGCAGCAGTCGCACACCACCACCTCGTCGCTCATGAACCTCGTCATGCAGTTCCGGAAGGTACTGCTGCTCCCTTTACTCAGCATGTTGTCTATTTGTCCCCAGTTTGACAATTTTTGTAAAGTTTATAATTGTACTTCCTGGTTGGACACAAATATTTCCACAGCTGTTACCTAGCAACCAGACTGTAAACAAGAGCCACAATCCACATAAATGACAGAACAGTTCTAATCTGACACAATAATACCTTAAAACACCTTTATTTAGTCCAACGATGGTTTAAACTGTCAGAAAAGTGTGTTGTTGTGTAAACTATCTCTGTGTCGCACACTGATGACATCACAGAGGGACTTTGCTCTACTTCCTGTCATTCTAAACTCTCATTTATTTCTAAATTTCTTCACAAACTGCAACTTAACAGAAGTAAAAGTGTGATAAATGTTTACCACAAGTTCTACACCAACAAACTAAGTCAGAACAGGAGAAATTGTGGTTAAAATATATTTCAAGTTTCATTTACATTTGTTCTCGTTCTTTAATGACTAAATGAATAAAACGACTAAACGTTGATGCCACTGATAAAGGTTTTAGTCTCGTGCTGACGCTGTAACTTCACCCTTAAAGTGTTTGGTTTTCCCCTCAGGTGTGTAACCATCCCGACCTGTTCGAGCGCCAGGACACGCGCTCGCCCTTCCACATGGCGCTCCGGCCGTATGTAATGTCCAAGTTCCTGTTCCGCCGCGGCCTCCTGCAGAACCTCACGCACAACAAGTGAGTGTCGCTTTATCACCAAACCTGCACCAGCTCTTATTCTGCTGTTTGAACCTCGGGAAACATGCTCTGAAATGCAGGGGGTTCTTCAGAATATAGACCTCGCTCAAACATAAAGTCATCTTTAATATCCGTTTGAAATGACTTAATTTAAAAACAAACACTGTCATTAAGAATTGTAGAACTAGAATCTCAACGTTTTTAATTTCCAAGATTTTAGACGTGGGCATTTTATTTTATTTATTTTATTTATTTTATTTATTTTATTTATTTTATTTATTTTATTTATTTTATTTATTTTATTTTATTTATTTTATTTTATTTATTTTATTTATTTTGGAGCCCCATTAGCTTCCACAAGTGAAACTAATTAGATCTAATTTATTCAACTTCACCGGTTCAGTCTCAAATAAAAGTGGGCCCAAACAGCTGCCCTGAGGAACACCACATGATCTAGATTTACCATCAGAAAAATACTTGCCGAGTTCTGCCATTTAGGTGAATTCTTAACAATGAAAGATGTAAACCCAGAACACTTAAGCTTTAACAACAAGATATGATGTTCAATTACAGGAAGTGCAGCTGTTGAGTCTAAAAGTACTGAGTATTTATATATGTAAAGTATTTATATATGTCCATACGTGTGACCAGCCCTGGGCACTCGTGTCAGTTTGAGACATTAAAAGTGTCAGTCACATGAGTTTATTGTGACTCGCTGAAGCGTCGTCTCCATCACTCAGACATGTGGCGCCCCCTAGAGTGTTTTCATTATTATTCACAATGTCCTTGTCTTTTCCCAGAATCCTTCAGGTGCTGCTTTCCCCCTTCTCGCCTCAAAACATCCAGCAGTCTTTGTTTCACAGGAAAGGTAAAGTAGCACACAGTGTTTTTGCTTCTTGCTTTACTGTGATGTTCCTCACTGTGGCATTAGTAGCTCCTCTAGAACAGTGTTTTTGTCTTTGTTGAGCCAGTTTAATCACCCCAAACTAAACTGTGGAACACATTTCACCTTTTATACAGCAAATATTATGAGTCGCTTGTCAAATAAAATGTATAATCATTTGTGCTAATTAAACAGGGATAGAAATAATTTAAAGATATTTCTGGCTTGTTTTAAAACATTTTATTTAAAATCTTGAGCTAATGGTATTTATTTATTTAAAAGCAACAGATTGTTTTTTTAATTCTGAAAAATTGGACATTTATCTCTGACAATTGAATGAACATTTTAGAGATGTTTTTACTGGAATAATTGTAACTTGTTGACTCTGAGATGTATTTTTATTATCGTTATGTGGACTAAAACACAGACAAACCACATTTTAGGACAAAGACGTGTGATTTGCAATATTTCCACCTCCATTTGGTAAAATTTTTCCCAACGCGCCCGACTTAAATGAGCCTAAATTCAAACTAAAGCTGAACATGAACATAATTGGCGGTGAAGCTGGTGTTGGACGGTCCGACTGGCACAAAAGTACAGGTTGGAACAGGTTAAAAGATCATGAGTCGGTCCGTTGTGTCTTCATTTGTCCGAAAAAACATTCATTAAGGCCCCAGCGAGAATTGAACTCGCGACCCCTGGTTTACAAGACCAGTGCTCTAACCACTGAGCTATGAGGCCTCACCTGCTGTGATGTCATGTCATGTAATGTTATGTGTTTGAACAAAGCTCTGATGTCACTTTTTGACAGTAAATACTGAGGCTTTCTCTGTTTAAATCACTTGACTTTGGCCTCCAGTTTCCTCTAAAGTCTTGTGTACTTTCCATGAAACCCACCTGAACATCTTTAACGTGGTGTTTGTTCTTCAGAGGAGGATGGAGGCAGCTGCTTCTCGTTCCTTCGCTTCATCGACGTGTCTCCAGCCCAAATGTCCAACCTCATGCTCCAAGGCACTTTAGCCAGGTTTGTCCCACTTTATTTCTTTTATTCATTTATGTATTTCTTTTATTCATTTATGTATTCTGATCAACACGACGATCAGACTTACATAGTACATTTTTATTATTATTGATTAAGATGTTTTTAATTAGAACAACAAAAACAAGAGAGAAACCAAATTGTAATAAAAGTAGAAAATAAGGGCTACTCCCTTATTTTCTACTTAATTAAAAAAAAAAACATTTATACAGTACATTTTTATTATTATTTATTCTTCAACAAAAACATAATAATAATAAATATAGCCGCAAGCGGCAATGATCGGCCCTAGCCACACCGCCGCCACGAGAGGAGGGGCGCTAACGCGCCCCAATTAAAACCTTTTATTACACCTGCTGAATCGTGACGCTGTCACGTCTTCTTCCTTTTGCTTTACATATGAAGGGAAAAGTTTGCGGCTCACAAAGTCCATGGCTCTTAGAATAAAAATGTTGATAACTTCATGGTCCAGCCCTGAAGATGAGTCCCACCAAATCTCCGGTTAATCGGGCTAACGGCCCTTGGATGAGTTCGTAAAAGTATAAAGTGTCAGCGTGTTCAAATTTCAGAGATTTGGCGATTTCCCCATTGGAATAACATGGGAGGTTTCTGTCATCGCTACGGCAACGTCGTAACAAATATGACATGGGTCTCATTGACTTTTTTGATCGGGATGCCAAAATGGAATTTATTGCCAAATTTCGTTAAAAAAAAAAAAAACCATTTTACCCTTCCTATAAAATGTTATGTCACTCTGTAGGGGGCTTTGTGCCACCAAATTAATTAATTAAACTTAAACCCTTTGCCGTAAACCTATTTTAACAACTGATTCAAATTTGAGGCAATTCAGACTTTATCTGCGCAAACGGCAGCAAATTTAAAATTTGGGAAATTTCCTAAATTGTAGCTACAGTTAGCTGCTTCACCGCGCAGAGACCGTGCCAGGTATCAAAGTAATTTTGATGTCCCACTCCTCAACACAATTTTCACCAAATTTCAGCTTTGTCTGGCCAACGTCCTGGGAGGAGTTGGTAAAAGTATGACAATTGGAAAAACTCCTGAGTCATGCTTAGCAAATTTTTATCCAATATGGCCGACATTTGTTGGGCGGACGGCGTTGCCGTAATAATCTTTTTACTTCTCTTGTCACCATCTACCTCTGCGCCAAATTTCATGATTCTACGATCAGATTTTTTCTCAATGCATTTTATGTACATTTAGGGGCGCTGATGCGGACATAGCCAGAATGTAGAGAGGCACGATCTTTAGAGGTGTGCAATTTTTTTTGACTTTTTGTCAATGTTCACTGGGTGAAAAATAGGGGTGTTGGACCGAAAAGAAGAAAGAAAGAAAGAATAATATACAGAATGTATAATATATATATAATAATAACTTTTGCACGGGCTTCGCCCGTTTACAACGGTAATGTTCCATTTGCCTACTACTAATTAGTATGCACGGGGCGTGCATGAGTGGAGGAGTGCGTTAGTGAGTGTTTGGAAGTGGGCGAACGCTTCGTGCTCAATTTCGTTTTCACTTTAGCAGCGGCCTTACAGAACTCATAGGCCTCTCGCCAGCTTGTGGCGCTCGGGCTTAATAATAATAATAAATATTAACAAATAAAATATATGGAAAAATATATGAAAAACATAAAAATGAAATATATGTATAGAAAAATGGCAACAATGGCATAAAAAAGGGGGGGGAAGGTTTAGTAGAAGACCATTTGGACATCTCAATATTGGCGCATACTTTTATGCTTTCTATGTATTTCTTTTTGCCGGTTTTTAAACTCCTTTTGTGATCCAGGTGGTTAGCTCTTTTCCTGTCGCTCAAATCCGCGTACCGACTCCACCACCAGCGTCTGTTCGAGGAGACGGGACGAGCGGCAGAAGAGCTCGCCGACGCTCCAGAAGCGCCGAAACGTCTGTCACGGAAAGACCTGATTCTGTGGATGGACAAAGCGGGCGCGTTTCCCAACACCAGCTCCAGCCCGGTCCTCCAGGTGAGAGACCAGACACTGTCCGAACACGCGCTGAATACACGCCTGAATCTGTCGTTCGTACACGTTTTCACGCCTGAATCTGTCGTTCTTACACGCGTTCACGCCTGAATCTGTCGTTCGTACGTGTGTTTCAGGACTTGGTGTTCACGGCGTCGTCTCCGGGCCTGATCGGACATTCGGACGTCGTGGTCCACAGTCGATCCTCGTCTCGTTTCTCTCTGAGGCCGTGTCAGCCGGCTCTGCCTCCAAAGTTCCTCCTGGTGGCCACGCCCAGGGTACGTCTCTCTGTTGTGTCACATGTTTTTGCGGGCGGGGCGTAGGTCGTCCTCTGTCCTGCTTCTGTTTGGCCCCTGCGAGAACCTCCAACACGGTGATTCTTCATCGTGTTCTTCTGGGTCTCCCGCCATTTTGTTTTCCCTGCGTTTGCGCAGTGCGTCCTGGTTCCTCCTGGCTCCTCCTGACTTCACCTGGCTCCTCCTGGTTCCTCCTGGCTTCTCCTGGCTTCACTTTGCTTCACCTGGCTCCTCCTGGCTTCACCTGGCTCCTCCTGGCTCGTCCTGGTTCCTCCTGGCTCCTCCTGACTTCACCTGGCTTCACCTGGCTACACCTGGCTCCTCCCGGCTTCACCTGGCTCCTCTCGGCTTCACCTGGCTTCACCCGGCTTCACCTGGCTCCTCCCGGCTTCACCTGGCTCCTCCCGGCTTCACCTGGCTCCTCCCGGCTTCACCTGGCTCCTCCCGGCTTCACCTGGCTCCTCTCGGCTTCACCTGGCTCCTCCCGGCTTCACCTGGTTCCTCCCGGCTTCACCTGGCTCCTCCCGGCTTCACCTGGCTCCTCCTGGCGTTGCTGTTTTAGTTGATCTCCAGGTTTCTCAGCAGAACAGACCTCTCGTTGGTGTTCCAGATGTTCAGTTTGACCTTCTGACCTTCTGAAGATGCTTGGCAGTCTGGAAAGTCTCTCGCCGAAAGCCGTCGGGACGATGCTGCTCTCTGATTGGTTCCAGTCCCGCCTGTGGGCCGTAAATGTCATGTGATTGGCCCGTTAAACGAATCAGAGGAAGCCAAACGAGATGAATTCTCAAGAGTTTGTCCATCTGAAAGAGGGGCACAATATTAGTCCGATTAGTCTTTTATTACCGTTCCCTTCACGTCTTGTTTACACGCTGCCTTCCTCGTTGCCTAGGTTACGGCCGTCCCCATGGAGAGGTACTGCAACGACCGCAGCGCCGAGTACGACTGGCGGGTGACGCGGGGCGGAGGCGGGGCCGTCTACAGGGACTGCTTCCTGTTCGGCGCTCCGCAGCTGGCCTCCGATTGGACGGCGAGGGCCACTTCCTTCTACCCACAATCCCCCGGGGGCGTCATGGCGATCAGCCCGAGGCACGGCTGGTCCTACATCCGGATCCCAGGTAAGAACACGGAAAACGCCCGATATTTGAAATGTTGGCTTGGACCGGGCGTGTTCATGAGCGTGCTCGTGGGCATGTTCGTGGGCGTTTTCTTTATCCTCCCTTAAAGCTGCACTCTGTCACTTTCCTGATTGAGGGGGCGTGTTTTTGCTTCGCCCGGAAAGTCGTTTGCGTGCATTATTTGTTGGGAGTGTCTACAGAGCCGCGGCGCGCGGCCGAAACTGCCATGTTAATTTGTGCCGCGGCTCCTGAAACTGCTGCGCTATTTGACCGCGCCGTTTTAGACCGCACCGGGTTAAGGTTAGAGTTAGGCTTAGGGTCAGGGTTAGGGTTAGGGTTAAGGTTAGGGTTAGGGTTAAGGTTAAGGTTAAGGTTAGGGTTAGGGTTAAGGTTAAGGTTAAGGTTAGGGTTAGGGTCAGGGTCAGGGTTAGGGTCAGGGTCAGGGTCAGGGTTAGGGTCAGGGTTAGGGTTAGCCATGAGGCTATATGGCAGTTTCAGGAACTGAAAGAAGAAGAAATATAATCATTGAACAGCTAAATAAAAATAAAAGTCCCATTTGGTCCAAATATTAAATTACATTAAATTACATTAAATTACATTAAATAAGTTAATTCATTAAATAGATTAAATAAATAAATAGATTAAATAAATAAATAAATAGACTAATAAAATAAATAATTAATAAAATAAATAGATTGAAAAAAAAACAACTAAATTTAAATATGTAGTGTCACTTGATACGTTCAGGAAAATTGTAGTCGTCATGGTGATTTAGAATTGTTTGTTTTTCTTGAGACACTTGTTTACGTGATATTCTGCGACTTTTCTTTATTTGACGTGTATTATTCCGATCGGTCCATAGAAAACCACACAAGACACATTATTTTCCTTGGTTTATGAGAAAAAAGAAAGAACAAAGCACGGACTGTTTTATATTTTATGGTTTTGCGTGACGGGACCGATTGAATATTCACTCACAAAGACGCCGTTTTGTAGTATTTCACTGAACGCTGCGCTTGCTTTGGCTTTCGCGAGCAAACCACTCCCGGTGTGTTTTTGATGGAACAATCAGGTGTCCGGCCTCGACAGAAACCCTTTCATCTGTTTCGTTGTGCGTTTTGATCATTTGCAGCTCGTGTCCCGCTTTGGCTTTACCGTCTCGTGACCTCCAGTGCGTTTTTCGCTCGTCCTAATCTCTTCTGTCTCCAAATATCGCGCTCCGAATCGGGTCTCGACAGCGGCGTCTGGTCCCGGCGCTCTCTAATTACAGACCCTTTTGTGGTTTTCCGGAAACGAATGTTCATTTTTAGGCCCCAAAACAATCGGCGTGAAAGGATAAAAGTGTTGGTTGGAAAGGGAAAGGTCTGTTTGTGCCGCTTTGTCGGGTTGAACCTGAAATCAAGTGTTTTCTCCGATAAAACGCAAACAAAGTCACATTTAAGGCACTGGGACAAGTCCTAACAACGTAATCCTAATCTTTATTTTACCATTTGAGAGTTTATTTTAGGACTGGACAACAACAAACATGTGTCACAAACTTTTCCCTCATTGATATTGATCTCGATTTCTTCTTAAAAAACTATAAAAAATGCTTTCAAAAGTAATTCATAAACAATACAAGCTTTTAATCACGTCTTTATACTTTGGAACATTATGGGGGAAAATGAGTGACATTTAGCTTTTAATAGTGTCTATCAGGCCTATTCAACTTGAGGCCTGGGGGCCAGATCAAGCCCGCCAAATGATCTGATCCGGCCCGCATCCATCTTACTTACTGGCCTTACTGGTTTAATTCTGGGTTAGTACTAGTTTAGACTTGTTTTAGTCCTGGTTTAGTTCCACTTCAGGCCTGGTTTGAGTTTGTGTTTGGTTTCTAGTTCTAGTTTAATTCTGGTTCAAAACTGGATTGTCAATTTTGTAGCGTAATATTGATAAAGTCGTTTAAATTTTATTTTACCGCAAAAGTCTAACGTGGCAGTATTTAGTTTATCATTATTGAAACAGATCTAGAGCTGAGGATATTTTGTGCAGCCCGAACTTTTGAGGCCACAATCTTCACAATCTTTATTCCTAAACAATCCTCTTCATTTCAACCTTTATTTGGTTTAAAATGCATTTAAAAAGTCTCATTGTTTGACTAAAAAGATAAACTGTCTACTACTGAACAAAACGTCGCCGTGTTTAAAGCTCTGAATCGTGTCGGTGCAAAGGTCATTCAACGTTCGCCCGTGAGAATGATATAACTGTAACCGTGGCGACCCGAGCAGTCCGTGGGAAATACAGTAATGCCTTCCTGCCCCTTCAAACGAAGTCCGGAAAAATGACAGGAAACGCCCGCCTTCTGATAGCAGGGCACAGAACAACACACAGCCTTTATAAACCGCACACAACACAACACACGGCCTTTATAAACCGCACACAACACAACACACAGCCTTTATAAACCGCACACAGAACAACACACAGCCTTTATAAACCGCACACAACACAACACACAGCCTTTATAAACCGCACACAACACAACACACAGCCTTTATAAACCGCACACAACACAACACACAGCCTTTATAAACCGCACACAACACAACACAACAGCCTTTATAAACCGCACACAACACAACACACAGCCTTTATAAACCGCACACAACACAACACAACAGCCTTTATAAACCGCACACAACACAACAGCCTTTAT
>NW_027315723.1:3340952-3428452 GCF_026437365.1 Eucyclogobius newberryi
AGTTTTATCCCTTAACTCAAAAACAGAAACATCTGCAAACTAAATACTTTGATAAATCTGACTCGTTTCAACATTCCTCCCCAAAGCGTTTACTCCAGAATGAAAAGGAACGTCTCAAAATGAATCTGAGAAGAAGTTTGATTCAAAAGTAAACGTAATTTACCAATTCCTAATAAAATCTCAATTAAAAAACAGCTAGACCTCATTAACTAAATCAATCAATCTGACTTGTTTCAACTAACTAAATATATACGTCTTGTTTGAACTAATTACATAGATAAATCCGTCAAAAATATATATATATGAATGTCTCAAAATGAATCTGAGAAGTCCAGTTTTATTCGAAAGTAAACGTAATTTACCAATTTCTAGTAACGCTGTAGATTCTTCTTCTTCTCTGCGTCCTGTAACATCTGCCTCTCCACCCCACGGCTTTGGACAAATCGAGTTTAAGTCCACCATTCTGACCACGGGGGCCAGCGGGGGCCAGTGGGGGCCGGAGGGGGCCAGTGGGGGCCAGTGGAGGCCGTAGGGGGCGGCGGGGCTAACCTTTCCCTCATCTGCGGCGCTGGACGAGTGTTGCTCATTGACGTATTGATCGGCGGTGTAATGTATCGTTTGTACAGTGCGCGGTCGGGGGGGGGGGCGCGGCTCCGCCCCGACCCGCTCCATCTGTCCGTTCCTCACATGTCGCTTTCGCCCGTCGCCGTGGACACCGCTGCGCCGCGGCGACGACCGGACAAATCTGCAAATGTTTTTACAGTGAAATATTGTGTAATTGAAACGGCCCATGTACACTGTAAAAAAACACACTGCAAACATGTACTACAAATACTGAAGATCGGATTAAGTAGAATTTAACTTGATTTAAGTATATTTTGACTTTCTTTGAGTAAGATTTGACAAAATGTTTTAATATTTAAAGTAATGTGTGTTTTTTTCTCATTTTAAGTCACAAAACGCTGATCTTTATCTTATTTTAAGTAAAACAAGATATTTTATGCTTTTTCATTGACGATCCGACTTTAAGACCAAAACACACCAAAAACAAGAGAAATACTTATGTCAAGTACTTTTTTACTTAGGCGAGCGTTTTTCCAGTGTAGGTCGAGATGAAATGAAATGACTTGAATTATCTTAATGGTGTTTTCTGGCGTAGCTAAAATGTGATGATTTAGATGTTACTTCTTCATTTATTTGAAGAACTGTCTGTTTTCTTCAGTTGCTGTTGGTCATTTCCTTTCAGTTTGATCAGTTTCACGTGGCCGTTTATATCACAATAACTTTACTTTTGCATCCGGAAAGTTCCTTCTTTAAGTGTCAATAATCGTTATAGCGACACGTTTCTTCTCGTGACCGTCGTTATCATGACATCATCATCGCACCTCGTGATTGCAAGTGTCGCTTCGGGACGTGTTCTCAGATCCATTTTGCGGACCACCCTCTGTCCTCGTGCAGCGCTTGTCAGGGGGACGGAGCGGGACCACCCTCTGTCCTCGTCCAGCGCTTGTCAGGGGGACGGAGCGGGACCACCCTCTGTCCTCGTCCAGCGCTTGTCGGGGGGACGGAGCGGGACCACCCTCTGTCCTCGCTTGTCGGGGGGACGTAGCGGGACCACCCTCTGTCCTCGCTTGTCGGGGGGACTGAGCGGGACCACCCTCTGTCCTCGCTTGTTGGGGGGACGGAGCGGGACCACCCTCTGTCCTCGTCCAGCGCTTGTCGGGGGGACGGAGCGGGACCACCCTCTGTCCTCGCTTGTCGGGGGGACGTAGCGGGACCACCCTCTGTCCTCGTCCAGCGCTTGTCGGGGGGACGGAGCGGGACCACCCTCTGTCCTCGCTTGTCGGGGGGACGTAGCGGGACCACCCTCTGTCCTCGCTTGTCGGGGGGACTGAGCGGGACCACCCTCTGTCCTCGCTTGTCGGGGGGACGGAGCGGGACCACCCTCTGTCCTCGCTCGTCGGGGGGACGGAGCGGGACGGAGGACGGCGGAGGAGCTTTAATGAAATTAGATCCTCCCGACGGGCTGTAGCGGCGCTGGGGGGGGGCAGCAGGGGGGAGCCTGAGGGCGGGGCGGGGTTAACGAGCTGCAGCAGACACTAATTGGGTCAGGCCCCCGTGTCAGGCCCCAGGCTCCGGCTCTACAGGGACCTGCGGGGATCAGGTTACAGCGGCGGGGGGGGAGGCAGAGAGGCGCTGGCGGGGCGGTGGGTTTTGGGTGTTATTTCCATTATTACAGTATTTAAAGGAGACACGTGGAGCAGAATGTACTTATTTGAGCTTTTAAACCGCGTTCCGTCATCAGAAACATGCCCGGGGTCGTTTTGAGCTTCATTCACGCCCTCTCAACCTAATTTAACAGTTTTCTTGCGTCAAAGGTCGAGCTCTGAGCATTTTCTGCCTCAAATCGCTCTCAATACAACTCGGTTAATCGATATTTGTGATTATTCAGGTCACAATGTAACCGGACGCACCAAAAAACTATAATTTCAACACATTTTAGAAGCAACGTTAAGGGTTAACTTTGCAAAATGTTTACGTAGATGCTATGTACGTTTTTCTCACATTCACTTTATTTATTTTGTCATTGGGACAGTTTGACCTCGCAAAGCCCGTCACGACCTTAAGGAGCAGTAACGCGTCGGACTGAATGAGACTGAACGACAATTAAACGATTATCATTATTTTTTTACTCGATTACGTCGCGTTTCCACTTGTAATCGTGAATCATCGTCAAATCGTGTCTTTTTTCCTCACAATGCACCGTAAACATTCAAATCTGACACCGTTTGCCAGATTGGAGCAGGAAGCTAGGTTTGTTTGTGTTTCCCTCTTTTGTAGTTTCCTCTTTTGTAGTTCCCTCTTTTGTAGTTCCCTCTGTGGCCACTAGATGGATCTCCAATTCCATTTGTGATGGGGAAACGCCTGATGAAGGAAGTCATGTGCATTTGGCGATGCAGAGGAGAGAGAGAGTGAGGAGGGAAGGAAAGGGGGGTGTTTTGGGGGGAGGGAGGGGCAGGTGGCAAAGCTTTATCTGCGTCTCCATGGAAACGGCAGAGCGGCGCCACACCACATGAGATTTGGGCTGTTAAAGCGAAAGTGACGACTGCGACGGCTTGGATTTGAATGTTTGCACTTTCGCCAGGCGTTTGCTCGCGTTAGCTGCCACGGGGCGGTCCGACAGAGGTGTGGCCGTCATTCTGCGCCGACGGCAACACCGCCACGTTCGCACAGGCCTTTCGGGGGCGACGCAGGCCATCCGGGGGCGACGCAGGCCATCCGGGGGCGACGCAGGCCATCCGGGGGCGACGCAGGCCATCCGGGGGCGACGCAGGCCTTTCGGGGGCGACGCAGGCCTTTCGGGGGAGACGCAGGCCTTTCGGGGGCGACGCAGGCCTTTCGGGGGCGACGCAGGCCATTCAGGGGCGACGCAGGTCATCCGGGGGCGACACAGACCTTTCGGGGGCGAGTTCAAGTTCCGGCGTTGAGCAAATAAAAACAAAAAAGGAAATAAAAGCCCAGGAAAATGTTATCATTGATTTAGTCTCTTTTGTGAAAAATCTTCACAATTCTTTAGCAAAATCTCTGAAATAGTTTTTGAAATCTGTAAAAAGTAAGACAAGGCAAGACACAGCAGGCAATGTAAAAAAAAACTGTTAATTTATTTTATGGTCAGTTTTCTCTCTCAACATTTAGGACAATCTGCTCCTAACGATGTTTTAGTCTTTCATTTAATCCACTTCATTCATTTGTCTTGTTTAGTCCAAACTTTATCGTCTTGTACTTGACAAGATTTTGACAGAACAAACAGAAAGATTTGTTCATGTCTAATTCTAAGCCTGATTTATTAACGTTTTAAGTCAAAAAAAATTGGAAAAGTGTAAATTTTCACAATTTTTTTTTTATCACATTTAGTTCACTAAAAAACTAAATCCAAAATTGCCTCTGTAACTGTTTTTATATCTAATATGTCAACAATTTAAACCTGTCCAAACCGGTCCATTTTTCAAATTTAATGTTTTTGCAATTTTTTGCAATTTTTGCAATTTGTACCAATAAAATGCCTTATTTCTAAATCAAAACATGACATGATGAAAAACTTGTAATACATTTTTTTATTCAGTTTTTGTGAGTAAACGACAGGAGAAGTTTCAAATTAATACCTTTAAATTTAATATTGTTTCCTATTCACCCTCAGCATCTGGCCTTAAATAACAAAAAGGAGCAATTTTTATTTTTGCCATGTCAACGTTACTCAATGATATTCATAACTACGCTCTTCATAGTCCTTTTTTTGCAGTGCTGTACTTTGTTAAGCATAAACATTGGCCAACCACCAATTATCTTCCATATTTCCGTGGTTGCTTAGTGAAAACCCACTTCAGTTTCCCCGTAGGTGTTCTCTAGCGCCGCTCGCATTCCTGCCGCGGCCCCAAACGTAGCATTTTCGAGGCCGATTCGGCGGCAGAAATAGCCACGTCAAACGCACTCCCCCCTCAGCTCCCCCGTAATGTGCAGGTCGGCAGTTCACACGATTACGCCGTAAGCCATAAGTGCACCGCTGGACCGAGGCGCAGCGCTAAATCGTAATCGTTCGCTCTCTTGGCGGCAGTTTTTTACGGGCGGCGGCGGCGGCGATTTTTAGATCCCCGGATTTTCAGGACGTAGGCGACCTAAATGTTCTGAACTCTGCCACCTCGCCGCGTCTGCAAAGCCACGGAAGTGCAGTGTGGTGGCGTTTTCTCATGGCGCCAATCTAAATCATGTGCGGTTCTCATTTTAGACTGGAAATAAACTATAGTCTGTCCTTGGGCTAGTCTTGCTTTAGACCTGTTTTAGTCCCATTCTAGACCTTGGCTAGTCTTGCTTTAGACCTGTTTTAGTCCCATTCTAGACCTGGGCTAGTCCTGCTTTAGCCCTGTTTTAGTCCCATTCTAGACCTGGGCTAGTCTTGCTTTAGACCTGTTTTAGTCCCATTCTAGACTTTGGCTAGTCTTGCTTTAGACCTGTTTTAGTCCCATTCTAGACCTGGGCTTGTCCTGCTTTAGACCCGTTTTAATCTCATTCTAGACCTGGGCTTGTCCTGCTTTAGACCTGTTTTAATATCATTCTAGACCTGGGCTTGTCCTGCTTTAGACCTGTTTTAATATCATTCTAGACCTGGGCTTGTCCTGCTTTAGCCCTGTTTTAGTCCCATTCTAGACCTGGGCTTGTCCTGCTTTAGACCCGTTTTAATCTCATTCTAGACCTGGGCTTGTCCTGCTTTAGACCTGTTTTAATATCATTCTAGACCTGGGCTAGTCCTGCTTTAGACCTGTTTTAATCTCATTCTAGACCTGGGCTAGTCCTGCTTTAGACCTGTTTTAATATCATTCTAGACCTGGGCTTGTCCTGCTTTAGCCCTGTTTTAGTCCCATTCTAGACCTGGGCTTGTCCTGCTTTAGACCCGTTTTAATCTCATTCTAGACCTGGGCTTGTCCTGCTTTAGACCTGTTTTAATCTCATTCTAGACCTGGGCTAGTCCTGCTTTAGACCTGTTTTAGTCTCATTCTAGACCTGGGCTGTTCTTGCTTTAGACCTTTTTTAGTCCCATTCTAGACCTAGCCTAGTCCTGCTTTAGACCTGTTTTAATCTCATTCTAGACCTGGGCTAGTCTTGCTTTAGACCTGTTTTAGTCCCATTCTAGACCTGGCCTAGTCCTGCTTTAGACCTGTTTTAATATCATTCTAGACCTGGCCTAGTCCTGCTTTAGACCTGTTTTACTCCCATTCTAGACCTGGTATAATCTTGCTTCAGACCTGTTTTTGTCCCATTCTAGACCTGGTATAATCCTCATTTAATCACGTTTTAGAGCTTTTATTGATCTTGTGGTGTTTACGATGGTTAGAAGTCAATTTACCTGGTAGGTAAAATGATGGCCGTCGTATCTTTTGTCTGCAGAGGTCTAAACTACGCGTTCATTTTGTCGTCCGCCGAGGTCATCACGCTGATTGGATAACCGCCGTCGTATATTTTATATTGTGACGTTCCTGCTCCTCAGAGGGTTTGCCACAGGGGTCGGTCTTTGGTCTATTGCTCTTCATGGTACATTTTATATAGTGACGTTCCTGCTCTTCAGAGGGTTTACCACAGGGGTCGGTCTTGGGTCCATTGCTCTTCATGGTACATTTTATATCGTGACGTTCCTGCTCTTCAGAGGTACACCACAGGGGTCGGTCTTGGGTCCATTGCTCTTCATGGTACATTTTATATCGTGACGTTCCTGCTCCTCAGAGGGTTTGCCACAGGGGTCGGTCTTGGGTCCATTGCTCTTCATGGTACATTTTATATCGTGACGTTCCTGCTCTTCAGAGGGTTTACCACAGGGGTCGGTCTTGGGTCCATTGCTCTTCATGGTACATTTTATATCGTAACGTTCCTGCTCCTCAGAGGGTTTGCCACAGGGGTCGGTCTTGGGTCCATTGCTCTTCATGGTACATTTTATATCGTGACGTTCCTGCTCTTCAGAGGGTATACCACAGGGGTCGGTCTTGGGTCCATTGCTCTTCATGGTACATTTTATATCGTAACGTCCATAGTTTGGAGTAAACTTGTTTCATAAAACCACCGTCCACAGTTTAAGTCGACTAACTGCTTAAAGGAAAGACATAAACCTTTAATGTGACGAGGACGCTGTGCAAAATGAGACTAAACTGATTTTACGAGTTCGCGGTCGACACATCAGCCCAAAACGATGTGCGTCGTATCTTTTCGTCCGCAGAGGTCTAAACTACGCGGTCGGCGGGTTTTTCCTCATCCGCCGAGGTCATCGCGCTGATCGAATAACCGCCGTCTTTTCTCATCGTGATGGCATCGCCGTGATTTGCGATTCCCGCGCTAAACCGTTCCGCCGCTGGAGTACCCGCCTCCGCGCGCCCGTCAGCAGGACACGTGACGCCAGAGCCAGGGCTTACGCTAATCTTCCGAGCGGGAACATCGCGGTCGCGGCGCCGGGGCCAAATATTGTCTCTTTTTACACGAGCGAACGTGCCAGGGCCGCAGTTTCCTCTGGATTAAAGCGTGTTTTAAAGCTGGAGCCGAGCGACCGGTTTCCATGGCGGCAACGAGGCTCCGTCTGATCCGACCGCACCGACATGGCCGCCGTCGCCACTGCACTGTAAAAAGAGACAGAAGTGCACGCGCTAAAGTGGCTGTTATTTGACCTTTTGCTCTCTTTTTAGCAATAATTATTCACTCATTTAACTGCCCATAAACTCTTAACAGTTGTTTTAGTGTTGACTAATCAAATGTTTTTTTACACTTTAAATACATGTTTAACCGAATAAAGTCTGAAATGTGGTGCTGGAAGACTTAAAGTATGAGAATATTTACAAAAAAAGTGTATTATTGATGAAAATCTGCAACGTATACCGTATATTCATGCTTTTTTCATAGTTTTGGCCGGGGTGCGACTTATACTTATATTTATACTTGTACTTATACTCCCAGCTACTTATATGTGATATTATTTGTTATTTTCACACTTGCAACTGCATTTCATACTCCAGTGCGACTTATATATGTTTTTTTCTCTATTATGCATTTTTTGGCTGGTGCGACTTATACTCCGGAAAATACGGTACTAAAAAGGGTTTAGAATTAGATTAGATTCAACTTTATTGTCATTGCACAGAGTACAGGTACTAAGACAACGAAATGCAGAATCTGTGTGGTCCATTTAACACATCAGAATTACCTTTCCCTGAACACTTTTAGAACGATGTTGAGCTTTATCTGATCGACTCTAACGTGAAGAAAGTGCTCTTATTTTGTCTTTTTAAATGATCCTTGTGGCCTCAAAATCGACCTTGAGCCAGTGCGTTCGGAGCCGCTCAGTTTTTGCAGTGCGACCGCGAGCGACGACACCCCCCCCCCCCCCCCCCCCCCCGCCCCCCCGCCCGCCTGCCGCGGTTCTCTCGCCCGCTCTTCCGTCCCCCGTTTCCGTGACGCCAGGCCCGATTACAGGGCTCCCGACGGCGACGCACTGTTTGCATTTCGAAGGGTTTGTGGGTTCCGCGGTCTCTCGGGCGCTCAGACGTTCGGGACCACACGGACGAGACCGCCGCATTCCAGGCGCTCTCCGGACCCCGGGCCCCGAGTCTCGTGTTGGTTTCCTCTTGTGTCTTTTGGGCCCCGCTTGCACATTGTTCTCATCCTGTGGGGTATTTTTTTACTAAGCTCAGTTTTTTTTTTTAGCTCTGTCTAAACTGGGAAAAACTGCGGCTTGTGGAAGCTTTTTGTAGTTTTTCACAGTCTCTTACGTCGAGAACAGTTTTTTTACTCTGTTTTCTATGTTCTATGTTCTCGATTGACTCTGAGAAAACCCCCGTAAAGTGATCCGGCGCGTCAGATGCCCTCCCATCCTCTCGTATCGCGGCGTGTCGAGAAATAACCGACACCTAATTCAAGCGAAAGTCCTTCCTTCTGCTTTTCCGCACAGTTCAATGTGATTCTGCTCATGTTTTTCTCTTCGTCTCGCGCTTGACGGAACCTAATGCAATTCTGGAAATGAGAATTATTTTTTGCACATTGACAGTTATTTATTTATTTGTCTTTGTCCAGGTCTTGTATGTCATGTTCTGTTCAAGCTTCTCTCCCATTGGTCGAACGGTCCCTGCTTTACGGATAAGAGAGTCTGTCATGATCAGGTTGATTGATAGTTGTGATTATTCAGGGCACAATGTGATTGTAAGAACCAGAAACTAATAATCGTGACAGTTTTAGAAGCAAAATGAAGTATTTTTAGTTAAATTTATTTTCCAAAAAATAGACTTAAATGCAAATTATTTTTTTTATTTGGCTGTTTTTAAAAAAAATCATATTTAACTTTATTTTGTCTTTCAGAAAGTAAAATTGATGAAAAGTTAAAACGGTTAAACCACTAGAATGAAAGAATGAAAGAAAATTAAAGATTTCACTGTAGAGTAAAGTCTAAACAATTGTGAATAATCCTTAAATCGTGATGTTTTTTCTCACAATAATCGTAACGGAAACAATTGATAATGTGACTTCCCTAACTACTCGGAGGGTTGACCACAGGGGTCGGTCTTGGGTCCTTTGCTGTTCATCGTATATTGGATATCGTGACGTGCTTAGTCTGGAGTAAACTTGTTTCATAAAACAGTCTTTGATACAGGAAGGTGTTTTAGAGCCGTTTTAACCGTCACAATCATCAAAACACGATTATGATTCTTTCGATAGTCGACTGGTCACAGTTTCCTCGACAGTTTTAGAACGAGCTTGAGCTTTAGCAGAACGTGCAACATAAATAATTAGTACAAGTATTTATCTGGATTCAAGTTTATTTTGATGTTTTGCCATTAGAAAAAGTGAGATTTTAATAATACTTTATAATAACTACACCTATTCCTGTCTTAACAAAGCATGAACAAAGTCTTAATTCATAGTGAACAAATAGTTTATTAAGCATGATTCAGGCTATGTATCTACTTATTCTAATACTCTTAATAACGTAATAACTCCAACTTTAACCTTAATTAAGTCGTTACTAAGCCTGAATCATGTTTAGTTAACTCTTTGTTCATTCTGAATTAACTCTGTGTTCATGCTTTGTTAAGGCTAATTAAGGTGTAGTTATTATAAAGTGCTTTGAACCTTCTTTTTTCATCTTATTTCAAGTTTAAAAAATGTTAATGAAGTAAAACCTGATATTTTATGCTTGTTCCCTTTATTTTAAGACCTTAATTAAGCCTGAATCATGCTTAATAATGTCTTTGTTCATGCTTTGTTGAGGCAGATTAAGATGTAGTTTTGTCTCTGACCTGAAACATTTCGACGCGGTTGACATGGCGACAAGCCGTGACCTCCGCGACACGCCCCCCGCCTCCTCAATATGGCCGCCGCACGTTTCCCTTGTCATGAGATCTATCGGCTCCTCTTTAACACCTCGGCGCGCTCTGACCTCATCGCGGGGGCTAAGCCCAAAGGTCGAGAGTCAAGGTTCAAGCAGAGTGCGCGTTAGCATTGAGCGCTAATGGGGGAAGCGTACGCGAGCGAGTCGGCGTGAACATTTTAGTATTTTAAACTGTCTGAAGAGGTTGGATTTGAAGTAAACGATAAAATCACCTTCTTCAAGTTTTGTTTTTAAAAGTTTTAGTCTTTTTTTTTTTTTACGAGAACGTTAAAAATGACAATTACGTGATGAAACGACGAGATCCGATATTATAAAGTGCTTGAAGTTGGTCATATTTATCCAAGTTTGAGTACATTTTACTGTCTTAAAATGTGAAACAAGTCGACTTTATCTTATTTCAAGAGCAGGAGCATTTGTTTTCTCATTTCAAGTGAGAAAATGCTTGTCTTTTTCTTATTTTTACTAAAACAATTCATTTTGTCTGACTTTAAGAGTCAAAACATACTCTAATCGAGACATATACTACTTAATTCAAGCACTTATTATGTTATTTTCCATTGTGTAGATTTTCTGTGAACTTTTTATAGTTTCATAAACAATAATGTGAAATTATAAGAAAATATTGCCGTAAAAAAACTGTTTCTGGTCCTAGTTTCAACAACATTTTAATTAGCCTTAATAAAGCATTAACAAATACTTTATTATCCTTCATAAAGGTCGAGTAAGGGTGACTCAAACTTATTTGCTACTTAATTAAGAAGTTCTGGTGTTAATTCAGTATTTTTTAAGTCTGAATCATTCTTAAAAGTATTTTTTTCATGCTTTATTGAGTTTTTTAAAAGTGTAGTTATTGTTATGTTTTAGACCTGGTTTGTACCTTTTCTTAGTCCGACTTTACTCCTGCTTTATTTCCGCTTTCATGCTGATAATTCAGACCTTGCTTAGTCCTTTTTTTGTCTCGTTCCAGTTCTTGTTTTTAGTGCTGCTTTATCGCTGGTTTTGTTATTTCATTCATTTATTTTATTCAAAGACAAATCCCTTGAGTTGTATACTTTGTTTAGTCTTTGTTTGGACATCGTTTGTACCTGGTTTAGTCCTGATTTATTCCTGGTTTAGTCCTGGTTTGTTCCTGGTTTAGTCCTGGTTTGTTCCTGGTTTGTTCCTGGTTTAGCCCTGGTTTATTCTTGGTTTATTCTTGGTTTAGTCCTGGTTTGTTCCTGGTTTATTCTTGGTTTATTCTTGGTTTAGTCCTGATTTGTTCCTGGTTTAGTCCTGGTTTGTTCCTGGTTTGTTCCTGGTTTAGCCCTGGTTTATTCTTGGTTTATTCTTGGTTTAGTCCTGGTTTAGTCCTGGTTTGTTCCTGGTTTAGTCCTGGTTTAGACCTGGTTTAGTCCTGGTTTAGTCCTGGTTTAGTCCTGGTTTAGTCCTGGTTTAGTCCTGGTTTGGTCCTGGTTTAGTCTGAGCTGAACGTGAGGCTGAAGTGGAATCCTCTCTCCGCCGGCTCCTTGTGGTGAACAAGTGTCTTCTTTCGCGTGGTCGTCCCGGCCGAGACGCTCTCTGTGGGACTGTGACCTCTGACCCTGACCTCTGACCTCTGCTGCTCTGCGCCTCTCCCGGTCAAACCTCCACAGAGCCTCTTCCCCGTTCAGCCTTTGTGTCATGTGACGTTAAAGGGCCCATGACGGGTTTTTACCATGTTCTGATTGTGACTTTATTTGGTGTATTTATACTTGTTGTACTTATACATTATAGTTTTACACTAATCGAGCAGGTATTTGTGGAGAAAACGTTGAAAAATCTGTAGAAAAATGACAGGAAGTGACATCACACTGGGTAATTTCCTAGTGTGATGTCATCAATTACAAACAGGAAGTGAAATTATAATAAAGCTGAAACATTTGCTATTCTGTGATGACATTTGAATATTGTTTTAGCAAAATTCCAAATATATTTATCTTAACTGCATTTTAGTTCAGAGTTGTCCGACCTGCAGGGGGCGCTTTCATTCCTCACCATCTCGGGTCTCATTTATGAAACTTTACGTTGAATTCGTGCTCTAAAAGTGTACGCACAAACTTCTCTGATCGCTTTCAACCCTCCAAACACAAATCAGAGTTTTTGGACCATGTTTTGGCTCATTTCCATGTTAAGTTTTGTTTTTATAAATCTCAAGCGTTCAACATTTTGACAAAATGGAATATCCACATCAGATAAAATGACTTACGGCGAGATAATGCTGGAAAAACTCATGTATCTTTATTTATTGATCAGTTTGTTTTGTCAGTATTTATCAAGTTTGTCCGATCTGCTCCGAATTTGTTTTTATTACAGTGAATCCTCGTTTATCGCAGGGTTACGTTCCAAAAAGAACCCGCGATAATGAAAGAAAGGAACAAAACCTTTTTACAGGCCCAAGCATTTGTTTAAAAAATAAAAGTACTGTATAAAAGTTTGTTGTTTTAAGTTGAACTTTTTCTGCGATAGTTTCATCTTCCTCTGCCTTTTGGGCCCGACACAAGTGCCTTTTGTTAGTTTCACTTCTCATGCCTGACAGCTAGGGGGCGATACTGTTCTGTTCACCTGTATCACGTGTCTGGGCGGGACCGAGGGAGACGTGGTTGTGTTGCTAACGTGAACGTGGTGCTCGCTAAATAAATGAACCTAAAGTGGAGTTTTCATTTGGACTTTGCAGAACGTTTTGTCGACATTGTGTGTGTCAATAACGGTGTTAACAACGTTAATAACGGTGTAACGTTATGTGGAGAAGACGCAGAGAGACTGTTTAGCCATCAGAATGCAGAACACAACGCATGATGCAAACCCGTGAAGCAGCGAGAGCGTGAAAAGTGAACCGCGTTATAGCGAGATTACACTGTATTTCATTTAAGCCCATATTTTTCTCCCGCAGACACTTTGGGCTGTAAAGTTGCTGCTACACACACCATGACCAATGTCTGATTCCAAGTCTCATTTACTTTAAATTGTCTTTAAAAATGAGGCCATTTTGGAATTTTTACACCAAATTTCAGTCAGATCTAGTTTACTCCAAAACTAAATAAGCAACGCCAAACCCTGTAAATGTTTTTGTATCTCGTATGTACAACATTTAAACCGGCTTTGGCCATTTTTCAGATTTAAATGTCCAGAATATGTGAATTTTTGGTAGTGTTTTTTACACATAAATTACCTTTTTTTATATGAAAATTTGACATGATGAAAAACTTGTAATACATTTCTTTCTTACATTTATGTGAGTAAATGACAGCAGAGGTTTACAATTTATATCATTAGATTTTTATTTTTTAAATCACCTACATACTTAAATAATGAATGAACTTAAATAATGAATACAAACCATATTTTTTATTACATTTTTTTTTTACAATTCCTTTGTATTTAGCCCAGATTATTTCACTCTATGTAGATTTTATTTTACTTTAACTCCATTAATACAATTTTTATCAAATCAAAATTTAAACCTTTTTTGATTTATGTGAAAATAGTTAAAAATGTGTCTTTATGTTCATGAAATTAACATTGAAATCCTTTTAAATTTGTTTTAATAAGAATAATTGTGACTGATCAGTAAACACACGATTGATGTGTTCAGTCCGCGTTTCGTCGTTTCGTCCGCGTTTCGTCCGTGTTTCTTCTTCTTCAGTCGCGACCCAAACCTCCCGCCCGGCTCGTTTGTCCTTTTGTGCCTTTGAACCGTGGAATGCAGCGCAGTATGTCGTGCTTTTGTTTTGGCGCGCTCGCTCGCGCTGCTTCTGGTTTCGGGTACATTTTTGTCGATACGAGCGCGAGGGAAGTAAACAAGTAAACAACCCATAGATGAGCTCCAGGTTCAAGGGGAATCATCTGTGATCCTCCATCCATTCAGAGGCCCAGAGACGAGGAAACTGTCTGTCATCATTTTAGAACGTCAATCATTTAAAGTTTAATTTGATTTACCGTATTTTCCGGAGTATAAGTCGCACCAGCCAAAAAATGCATAATAAAGAAGAAAAAAACATATAAGTCGCACTGCAGTATGAACTATAAGTAAAAGTATATAGGTATAATAAGTCGCACCCCGGCCAAAATTATGAAAAAAGGTGCGGCTTATAGTCCAGAAAATACGGTAATCGTCCTGTTTTACGCCAAACGGAATTTCCTTACGTTAAAGTCGTTTTATGTTGTCTTGAATTCTGTCAATTCACACTACCTTTAGACAATGAGTAATGTGTAATGCATGAGCTCCTCTGTGTTTTTAAAGTGTGAATCCGTAAACATGGCTGTTCCGTCTTGTGTTCCAGATAAAGAGAGTCTGATCACGGAGAGCGGGAAACTGCACAGTCTGGACCTGCTGTTGTGTCGCCTGAAGGCTCAAGGCCACAGAGTCCTGATCTACTCCCAGATGACACGCATGATCGACCTGCTCGAGGTAACGCAACGTAGCCCGCCGCTCGGGGGACGGGCCGAGCTAACGGCTAACGGGAAGCACTGCTCGGTCTGAGGCTAGCGGCTAACGGGAAGCACTGCTCTGTCAGAAGCTAACACACGGCTCTGTCTGAAGCTAACCCACTGCTCTGTCTGAAGCTAACCCACTGCTCTGTCTGAAGCTAACACACTGCTCTGTCTGAAGCTAACACACTGCTCTGTCTGTAGCTAACACACTGCTCTGTCTGTAGCTAACACACTGCTCTGTCTGAAGCTAACACACTGCTCTGTCTGAAGCTAACACACTGCTCTGTCTGAAGCTAACACTGCTGTCTGTAGCTAACACACTGCTCTGTCTGAAGCTAACACACTGCTCTGTGTGAAGCTAAGACACTGCTCTGTCTGTAGCTAACACACGGCTCTGTCTGAAGCTAACACTGCTGTCTGTAGCTAACACACTGCTCTGTCTGAAGCTAACACACTGCTCTGTCTGTAGCTAACACACTGCTCTGTCTGAAGCTAACACACGGCTCTGTCTGTAGCTAACACACTGCTCTATCTCAAGCTAACACACTGCTCTGTCTGTAGCTAACACACTGCTCTGTCTGTAGCTAACACACGGCTCTGTCTGTAGCTAACACACTGCTCTGTCTCAAGCTAACACACTGCTCTGTCTGTAGCTAACACGCTGCTCTGTCTGTAGCTAACACACTGCTCTGTCTGTAGCTAACACACTGCTCTGTCTGTAGCTAACACACTGCTCTGTCTGTAGCTAACACACGGCTCTGTCTGAAGCTAACCCACTGCTCTGTCTGAAGCTAACCCACTGCTCTGTCTGAAGCTAACCCACTGCTCTGTCTGAAGCTAACACACTGCTCTGTCTGTAGCTAACACACTTCTCTGTCTGTAGCTAACACACTGCTCTGTCTGAAGCTAACACACTGCTCTGTCTGTAGCTAACACACTGCTCTGTCTGAAGCGAACACACTGCTCTGTCTGTAGCTAACACACTGCTCTGTCTGTAGCTAACACACTGCTCTGTCTGTAGCTAACAGACTGCTCTGTCTGTAGCTAACAGACTGCTCTGTCTGTAGCTAACACACTGTTCTGTCTCAAGCTAACACTGCTCTGTCTGAAGCTAACACACGACTCTGTCTGAAGCTAACACACTGCTCTGTCTGAAGCTAACACACTGCTGTCTGTAGCTAACACACTGCTCTGTCTGAAGCTAACACACTGCTCTGTCTGTAGCTAACACACTGCTCTGTCTGTAGCTAACACACTGCTCTGTCTGTAGCTAACACACTGCTCTGTCTGTAGCTAACACACTGCTCTGTCTGAAGCTAACACTCTGCTCTGTCTGAAGCTAACACACTGCTCTGTCTCAAGCTAACACACTGCTCTGTCTGTAGCTAACACACTGCTCTGTCTCAAGCTAACACACTGCTCTGTCTGTAGCTAACACACTGCTCTGTCTGTAGCTAACACACTGCTCTGTCTGTAGCTAACACACTGCTCTGTCTCAAGCTAACACACTGCTCTGTCTCTAGCTAACACACTGCTCTGTCTGTAGCTAACACACTGCTCTGTCTGTAGCTAACACACTGCTCTGTCTGTAGCTAACACACTGCTCTGTCTCAAGCTAACACACTGTTCTGTCTGTAGCTAACACACTGTTCTGTCTCAAGCTAACACACTGCTCTGTCTGTAGCTAACACACTGCTCTGTCTGTAGCTAACACACTGCTCTGTCTGTAGCTAACTCACTGCTCTGTCTGTAGCTAACACACTGCTCTGTCTGTAGCTAACACACTGCTCTGTCTCAAGCTAACACACTGTTCTGTCTCAAGCTAACACACTGTTCCGTCTGTAGCTAACACACTGCTCTGTCTGAAGCTAAGACACTGCTCTGTCTGTAGCTAACACACGGCTCTGTCTGTAGCTAACACACTGCTCTGTCTCAAGCTAACACACTGTTCTGTCTCAAGCTAACACACGGCTCTGTCTGTAGCTAACACACGGCTCTGTCTGTAGCTAACACACTGCTCTGTCTGTAGCTAACACACGGCTCTGTCTGTAGCTAACACACTGCTCTGTCTCAAGCTAACACACTGCTCTGTCTGTAGCTAACACACTGCTCTGTCTGTAGCTAACACACTGCTCTGTCTGTAGCTAACTCACTGCTCTGTCTGTAGCTAACACACTGCTCTGTCTGTAGCTAACACACTGCTCTGTCTCAAGCTAACACACTGTTCTGTCTCAAGCTAACACACTGCTCTGTCTGTAGCTAACACACTGCTCTGTCTGTAGCTAACACACTGCTCTGTCTGAAGCTAACACTCTGCTCTGTCTGAAGCTAACACACTGCTCTGTCTCAAGCTAACACACTGCTCTGTCTGTAGCTAACACACTGCTCTGTCTGAAGCTAAGACACTGCTCTGTCTGTAGCTAACACACGGCTCTGTCTGTAGCTAACACACTGCTCTGTCTCAAGCTAACACACTGTTCTGTCTCAAACTAACACACGGCTCTGTCTGTAGCTAACACACTGCTCTGTCTCAAGCTAACACACTGCTCTGTCTGTAGCTAACACACTGCTCTGTCTCAAGCTAAGACACTGCTCTGTCTGTAGCTAACACACGGCTCTGTCTGTAGCTAACACACTGCTCTGTCTCAAGCTAACACACTGTTCTGTCTCAAGCTAACACACGGCTCTGTCTGTAGCTAACACACGGCTCTGTCTGTAGCTAACACACGGCTCTGTCTGTAGCTAACACACGGCTCTGTCTGTAGCTAACACACGGCTCTGTCTGTAGCTAACACACTGCTCTGTCTCAAGCTAACACACTGCTCTGTCTGTAGCTAACACACTGCTCTGTCTGTAGCTAACACACTGCTCTGTCTGTAGCTAACTCACTGCTCTGTCTGTAGCTAACACACTGCTCTGTCTGTAGCTAACACACTGCTCTGTCTCAAGCTAACACACTGTTCTGTCTCAAGCTAACACACTGCTCTGTCTGTAGCTAACACACTGCTCTGTCTGTAGCTAACACACTGCTCTGTCTGAAGCTAACACTCTGCTCTGTCTGAAGCTAACACACTGCTCTGTCTCAAGCTAACACACTGCTCTGTCTGTAGCTAACACACTGCTCTGTCTGAAGCTAAGACACTGCTCTGTCTGTAGCTAACACACGGCTCTGTCTGTAGCTAACACACTGCTCTGTCTCAAGCTAACACACTGTTCTGTCTCAAGCTAACACACGGCTCTGTCTGTAGCTAACACACTGCTCTGTCTCAAGCTAACACACTGCTCTGTCTGTAGCTAACACACTGCTCTGTCTGTAGCTAACACTGCTCAGGAGTGAGTTGTGACCTTTAGCATGCTCCCGCGTGCCGCTATCAGCCCTTATTAGCATAACTGTGATTAGCCCTTTGTGGCGTGTAGGCCTGAGGACGGAGGTGTAAATGTGCCGCTTCTGTTCAGAAAAATAACAGGATAAATTTGGAGCTCCGGCGTTTATCGTTCCGTCTGTCATTTATTGAACGATAAGTCGATACAGTAATTATCTGGCCTTAATTAAACGCTGCCCTGAAGCTTTGTTCTGGAGCGTCACACACAGAATAAAACCAGATGAACGGATTTCATTCAGAACGTCGTCATTGAGATGGACAACCGTTTGTGGACGAGCTCGTTATCAGAGACGGGAAACCGCTGGCGGTTTGATAACGAGGCGCGGCGTCGGCCCCTGCGTCTGTGCCGGGGCTCGTTAGCAAGGTCGTTAGGCTGGTAATTAACAGGTCAGGGCTAATTAGACGAGCTCATCTACGGCGAGAGGAGAAAGGAGAGGAGGAGGGAGGCAGATGGAGAGAGGAGGAGGAGCAGTGGGTGAGAGTGAAGGGGATTAAGACGGGAAAAGTCTTTTATGTCACACATTTGTTTTATTAGACTGGATTCAGCTCATTTTTAGCTCAACAATATAATTAATATGTTCTTTTTGGGTCATTTTTAACATTTTTCATTGAACATCTTTGAGATTTATGGTGTTGGAAGTCTGGAAACCTTATGTAGTTCTCATCCAGGAACGTTTGGGCGATTGATCTGCTATTTTTAGAAGCATTATTGATGTTAAAAATATATAAAAACTGTTATAATTGTGCTGCTTTTGAGGACATTTTCTCAGACTGGAGCCCAAGACTTACTTTGAATACACGTGTTGTTGTTAGCGGCCCCGGACCCCGTGTTTCCCTTTTCCGTGTGTGTTTTCAGAATTGTACTTTAAAGTGACGTATGACGGGTTTTTACGATGTTCTAATTGTGACTTTAGTTGGTGTATTTGTACCTGTTGTACATATAAATGAATTATGCATAGTAAATGACATATAAATGGTTTATGCAGAATTTACACCAAGAAACAACTTTTTTGACTCTTTAAACATGAATTCAACAAAATAAAGTCGCTCTCATATAATTTTATTTGTAAAAAAAACAAAAAAAAGTTAGATTAGATGCTCATTTCACTTCCTGTTTGTAATTGATGACATCACACTTGGAAATTACCCAGCAAACACTGGGCCAAAACTCATTTAATGTCAACGTTTTTTAAATTTCACAAACAAAAATATATGAGAGCGACTTTATTTTGTCAAAAAAGTAGTTTATTTTGTGTAGATTCTGCATAAACCTTGACTGGAATGAGTTTCCCTGGTGTGATGTCACTTCCTGTCATTTTCTACAGATTTTTTGACGTTTTCTCCACAAATACCTGCTCGATTTGGTGTAAAACTATAAATTTAATTCCCTCTGCAGTGAATCCAAATTATTACAATAAAGTTGACTAAATTTGAATTATTCTCCTCTTGGTCCTCTTGACCTCCAGTCATTTCCCTTTGTCACTTCCTCTTGAATGTGTTTCTGGATAAAGACGTGCGTGAACATGGCAGAGGGTCCGATATGGCAAACTGTGGCGTACGCTTTTAATTTGAAGTATTTTCCCTTTCCGAGCGTTTCTTGCAGCGGCCGCTCGAACCTGGTTGTGATTTTGAGTCAATAAACATCAGGATTTCAATATCAGCTTTGGAAAACTCACAATGTCGTATTTATTCAAGTTTATTGATTCCTTTTGTGCGCCTGGGAACAAATTATGATCAAACGAGTTTCATTCACAACCAGAAAAAAAGAAAAGTGCTCTGTGTAATGTCCAGGAAGTGAAAACAAACACGCTGCCACGGCGACCATAATTTATTACTAACATGACCCGACCCAAAGAGTCTCAGAGGCACAAGTGGGTCTGAGGTGTTTATTGTGAATGTAAGGAGGACTAGACCAGGGCCAGACTAAGGACTAGACCAGGGCCGGACCAGGGCCGGACCAGGGCCGGACCAGGACAAGACCAGGGCCAGACCAGGACCAGGACAAGACCAGGGCCAGACCAGGACCAGGACAAGACCAGGGCCAGACCAGGACCAGGACAAGACCAGGACAAGACCAGGGCCAGACCAGGACCAGGACAAGACCAGGGCCGGACTAAGGCCGGACCAGGGCCGGACTAGGGCAGGCCGGACCAGGACAAGACCAGGGCCAGACCAGGACCAGGACAAGACCAGGACAAGACCAGGGCCAGACCAGGACCAGGACAAGACCAGGGCCGGACTAAGGCCGGACCAGGGCCGGACTAGGGCAGGCCGGACCAGGACAAGACCAGGGCCAGACCAGGACCAGGACAAGACCAGGGCCAGACCAGGACCAGGACAAGACCAGGGCCAGACCAGGACCAGGACAAGACCAGGACAAGACCAGGGCCAGACCAGGACCAGGACAAGACCAGGGCCGGACTAAGGCCGGACCAGGGCCGGACTAGGGCAGGCCGGACCAGGACAAGACCAGGGTCAGACCAGGACCAGGACAAGACCAGGACAAGACCAGGGCCGGACTAGAGCCAGAACCAGGGCCGGACTAGAGCCAGAACCAGGGCCGGACTAGAGCCAGAACCAGGGCCGGACCAGGACAGGACCAGGGCCGGACCAGGGCCGGACCAGGGCCGGACCAGGGCCAGACCAGGGCCACACCAGTGCCAGACCAGTGCCAGACCAGTGCCAGGGCCGGACCAGGGGCCGGACCAGTGCCAGACCAGTGCCAGACCAGTGCCAGACCAGGGCCAGACCAGGGCCAGACCAGGGCCAGACCAGGGCCAGACCAGGGCCAGGGCCGGACTAGGGGCCGGACCAGTGCCAGACCAGGGCCAGACCAGGGCCAGACCAGGGCCAGACCAGGGCCAGACCAGGGCCAGACCAGGGCCAGACCAGGGCCAGGGCCGGACCAGGGCCAGACTAGGGGCCGGACCAGTGCCAGGGCCGGACCAGGGCCAGACCAGGGCCAGACCAGGGCCAGACCAGGGCCAGACCAGGGCCAGACCAGGGCCAGGGCCGGACCAGGGCCAGACTAGGGGCCGGACCAGTGCCAGACCAGTGCCAGACCAGGGCCAGACCAGGGCCAGACCAGGGCCAGACCAGGGCCAGACCAGGGCCAGACCAGGGCCAGACCAGGGCCAGACCAGGGCCAGACCAGGGCCAGGGCCGGACCAGGGGCCGGACCAGTGCCAGACCAGGGCCAGACCAGGGCCAGACCAGGGCCAGACCAGGGCCAGACCAGGGCCAGACCAGGGCCAGACCAGGACAAGACCAGGTCTAACCCAGTTCTAGATCTCAGAATAATGATCTTGATAGTGTTTCTCGTGTGGGCCCAGCTCTTGATTACAGAAAGATTTAAAGCCGTTTTTGATTGTCACAATTATCAACCCAAACACTGCAAAGGAAGCGGGAAACTCAGGTGGGGCCGATGTGGTTTCCTCGCGCCTGGAATAATCCTCCGACCGAAGCGCTGTAGTCGTATCTCACGCCGTAATAAGGCCCTGGCACAGAGTCCAGACCCAGAGACCGAGCCCTGATTTATAACACATGGAACAGGGAAGTCGATGGGAAGTGAACCAGCGAGAGGGACCGCAAAGTGTTGAAGGACGAGCGGGATCCAGACCTAGGCCCGAAACCAGGAGCAGAGCGAGAGCGACGGCGGCACAAACGGAACGCGCCAGTCTAAAGCCGACCGCCGCTACGTCCATAGCATTAGAAGGGTGCGTTTCCAGTTCACGTTTGCATCTACATTAGCTTCATTACGTTCAGTCACAGCTTTGACCGGCGAGTGCACGGACTCTGCACTCACCGCGATGTGGACGCCATCGGCGCTGGTTCAAGAGGCTAATGCTAACCAGCAAAAGTCCTCAAAAACGTTGTTCGAAACAGCCGCAGAGTGAATGAATAATGAATTCTAACCTTTTAATGAGGTTGGAAAAGCTGTTCAATTTATTATTAATAATTAATTAATAATCTTAGTTATAAGAGTCCAAGTAAATCTGTCATGTGTCCAGCTCGTGTCATGTTTAGCGTACGCGGCGAGCGGCTAGCGGCCCTGAGCGGCTAGCGGCCCTGAGCGGCTAAAGAGGCCCCGAGCGGCTAAAGAGGCCCTGAGCGGCTAGAGGCCCTGAGCGGCTAAAGAGGCCCTGAGCGGCTAAAGAGGCCCTGAGTGGCTAAAGAGGCCCTGAGCGGCTAAATAGGCCCTGAGCGGCTAAAGAGGCCCTGAGCGGCTAGAGGCCCTGAGCGGCTAGCGGCCCTGAGCGGCTAAAGAGGCCCTGAGCGGCTAAAGAGGCCCTGAGCGGCTAGCGGCCCTGAGCGGCCAAAGAGGCCCTGAGTGGCTAAATAGGCCCTGAGCGGCTAAAGAGGCCCTGAGCGGCTAGAGGCCCAGAGCGGCTAGCGGCCCTGAGCGGCTAAAGAGGCCCTGAGCGGCTAAAGAGGCCCTGAGCGGCTAAAGAGGCCCTGAGCGGCTAAATAGGCCCTGAGCGGCTAAAGAGGCCCTGAGCGGCTAGAGGCCCTGAGCGGCTAGCGGCCCTGAGCGGCTAAAGAGGCCCTGAGCGGCTAAAGAGGCCCTGAGCGGCTAGCGGCCCTGAGCGGCCAAAGAGGCCCTGAGTGGCTAAATAGGCCCTGAGCGGCTAGAGGCCCTGAGCGGCTAGAGGCCCTGAGCGGCTAGAGGCCCTGAGCGGCTAAAGAGGCCCTGAACATTTGTCCGTTTTTTTCTGGACTATAAGCCGCACCAGCCAAAAAATGCAAAATAGAGAAGAAAAAAACATACATAAGTCGCATTTTTGGGGAAATTGATTTGATAAAATCCAAGACCAAGAACAGACATTTTATCTTGAAAAACAACTAAAACAAAACCATAGCAACGGCCTGAGGGAAGTGACTGAAGCTCACGCTCAGAATCGCAAAGGCTTTTTGTGGAATGAAAACATCAATCTTCAGAACATGTTTTCCCTTAACTCTTAAAGCTCTTTTGGATCAGTCTTTGTTGTTTCACAGTTTGGAGGCAAAAGTGAAATAAATGTAAATGACTGTCCCTTTAGTCTGCATTTGTAAGACTTTAAACTGTGGCGGGCGGTTTCCACTCTGTTATTTCATCACATTTGTCTTTGGAGTGAGGTTTCATAAAGTTGCTCAACTCGATATTTGTGTGTTTTTGTTTCTGGGAAAGTAACAAGAAAACCCACAGGAACGTGTTATATTCTTATACAGACAAACTGAAATATTTGAGAACCTTTTTCAACAGCTTTTCTTCAACTAAAATTGTGTTTGTCGTGATATAAATCTTACTAGAACAATGGTGTTGACTCTTTAAAAATGGTCCGATTGATTGATTTAAAGTTTTTGGTTTACATTCCTTATTTAATCTGCAATATGTAAGTATGTTTATAATGTGCTGTTCACGTGATCGCAGTCTAATAGATTCACGCGTCATGAGGAAGTACAACAATAAAACTATATGTATTTAAAGTGCCCGTGACAGATTTTTACGATGTTCTCATTCTGACTTTGGTGTATTTATACCTGTTGTACTTATAAATTATAGTTTTACACCAATCGAGCAGGTATTTGTGGCGAAAACGTTGAAAAATCAGTAGAAAATGACAGGAAGTGACATCATTGAAATTATAAACCTAAAAAATGTGCTATTCTGGGAGGATTTTTTTTATATTTTTTTAGCAAAATTTAAAATATATTTATCTTAACTGCATTTTAGTTCAATGAGTTGTGTGACCTGCAGGAGGCGCTTTAAATGTTCTTATACCTTGATATAGAAAAGCATATTTTCTCTCTTCCTTGTGCTTTACATGCATTTTCAGGGTTCCCACACGTCCCGGAAAACCTGGAAAATAATGAGACTATTTTCCAGACAGTGAAAACAAAAAAGAGTAAAAAGAGAAGTTGAATAACAAAACAAAATAATCTAAAACTCACAAAATAGAGGAAATGTCATCTGTTTCGTTCAAAGTTTCCTGGGCGAGGACCCCCCAAACCCCCTTTAACCTTCACTAGACAGGATTTAGTCAGTTTCAAATCCAAATCCACTTTATTTATGCAGCATGTTTCATAATGTGTGTGTCTCTGTGTGTCTCTGTGTGTGTTCAGGAGTACATGGTGTATCGTAAACACACGTACATGCGATTGGACGGATCCTCCAAGATCTCCGAGCGTCGAGACATGGTGGCCGACTTCCAGAGCAGGTAAACACTCGAAGGAGCGATTATTATCTATACATCACGATAACTCATTTTGATCATACGGTACCACAGAAAATATCACGATAAATGATCACGTTGAGACCGTTTTATGCCACTGACACAACAAACGCAGTATTATTAGTTTAAATAAATGTACAGTATCGTTAAAAGTCATGAGCACAAACGCAAAGAAGAACGAAACGACTAAAAAGCAAATCTGATCATAACGCGGGAAAAAACACCTATTGTTCTGTCTGTTGAAGGATGAGTCGCTATGGTAACTGTGACAGGATTATTGAAGGCCCATGTTGTCGTTTGAGCTCATATTCAGTATTTACAGTGTTCAGCGTTGTGTTGACCGTTGTGTTGACCATTGTGTTGACAGTTGTGTTCACCGTTGTGTTGACCGTTGTGTTCACTGTTGTGTTGACCATTGTGTTGACTGTTGTGTTCACCGTTGTGTTGACCGTTGTGTTGACCATTGTGTTGACCATTGTGTTGACTGTTGTGTTGACTGTTGTGTTGACCGTTGTGTTGACCATTGTGTTGACAGTTGTGTTCACCGTTGTGTTGACCGTTGTGTTCACCGTTGTGTTGACTGTTGTGTTGACCGTTGTGTTGACCGTTGTGTTGACTGTTGTGTTCACCGTTGTGTTGACCGTTGTGTTGACCGTTGTGTTGACCGTTGTGTTGACTGTTGTGTTGACCGTTGTGTTGACCGTTGTGTTGACCGTTGTGTTGACCGTTGTGTTGACTGTTGTGTTCACCGTTGTGTTGATCGTTGTGTTGACCGTTGTGTTGACTGTTGTGTTGACCGTTGTGTTGACCGTTGTGTTGACCATTGTGTTGACTGTTGTGTTGACTGTTGTGTTGACCGTTGTGTTGACCGTTGTGTTGACTGTTGTGTTCACCGTTGTGTTGATCGTTGTGTTGACCGTTGTGTTGACCGTTGTGTTGACCGTTGTGTTCACCGTTGTGTTCACTGTTGTGTTCACTGTTGTGTTCACCGTTATGTTGACCGTTGTGTTGACCGTTGTGTTGACCGTTGTGTTGACCGTTGTGTTGACCGTTATGTTGACTGTTATGTTGACTGTTGTGTTGACTGTTGTGTTGACCGTTGTGTTGACCGTTGTGTTGACCATTGTGTTTGGTGAATGTCTCTCCACAGGACGGACATCTTTGTGTTCCTGCTGAGCACCAGAGCGGGAGGACTGGGCATCAATCTGACCGCCGCCGACACCGTGAGTGACCGCTTCATGTCGCCCGGGAGACCCAACGTTATTCATCGATAAACGGTTCTCACAAAGTCTAGAAAATAACTGAGCTGAAAAGCCGTAAAAGCGTGTTTCAAGGTCTTTAGCCTCTGCTAGCCTCTGTTAGCACTTTGAGGTTCCATTGGAATGTAAAGTGCACTACAAATAAAATGTATTATTATGATTTATTATAAGTACAATACACGTGTTTAAAGTGTGGAAACTTCCAACAAGATGATTCCTCTAATGATTTAGCTTCAGATCTTATAATTAAAACTGGTCAGACGTATAGATATAGAAGTGAAATAATAATAATATAATTATAAAAATAAGACTTGAATAAATAATTGGAATAATAATAATAAAACATGAATAAATAAATTGAATAATAATGATAATAATAAAACATAAATAAGTGAATAAATATATGAAGAAATAATAATAATAATAATAATAATAATAATAATAATAATAATAATAAATAAACAAGTGAATAAAAAGTGAATAAATAAATGAAATAATAATAATAAAACATAAATAAGTGAATAATAAATGAAATAATAATAATAAAACATAAATTAGTGAATAAATACATGAAATAATGATAATAATAAAACATAAATAGATAAGTGAATAAATAAATGAAATAATAATGATAAAACATAAATGAATAAATAAATGAAATAATAATAATAAAACATAAATAAATAAGTGAATAAAAAAAATTAAATAATAATAATAAAGCATAAATAAATAAGTGAATAAATAAATGAAATAATAATGATAAAACATAAATAAATGAAATAATGATAAAACATAAATAAGTGAATAAATAAATTAAATAATAAAACAAAAATAAATAAAACAACATAAAAAATATATTAATAATAAACACAATAAATAAATGACTTCTCCAGTGCTATTAGTGTCATACCACAAATCCACATGTTATAATCCCGTGTTTGCTGGGCTCAAACTGGGTTAATATAGTTAATACGTCGTGTTTGTGTGTGAAGATGAAGAGCCCGCCGTCATGAATGGCCCCTTTGTTTTTCACGGACATCCCTCCGTATAATCCCCCCATTGTGCGCCCCGACCCGGGTCCAGGCAGATTAGCTCCCGCGACAATGACCACGGCGTGCGAGCTAACACACGGCATCTGTCAGGCTAAAGGGCACGTGGGCGCCACTTCTGGGGCAAAAATGTACAACAAATCAAACCAAAATGTCACTGAGCGAAAGTCGAACGAAAAGCTTCATGAATCTGGCTCAGTTTGTTCCCCAAAACAACAACAAAATTACCCTAAACGTCCAAATCGTTTAATATGACTTTTATATGGATTCTGCCTGGACTTTATATTTGACTTATATTTGTTTCTTTATTAAACTCATTTTTATCCGAATTAGCTTCAGTTTTGACCGTGGAATTGTCCAAAACCCAACAAATGTCCCAAACAAGTCCATCCTCCAACACAAGCTTCACCAAAAGAAACGTTTAATGTCTGATGTTGCTTTGCAGAGTTTGTCTCACTCATAATCGGAGGCGAAATGTTTGAAATGTGGGCGTGTCCTCTGTCGCCTAGGTGATCTTCTACGACAGCGACTGGAACCCGACGGTGGACCAGCAGGCCATGGACCGCGCCCACAGACTGGGACAGACCAAACAGGTGACGGTGTATCGCCTTATCTGCCAGGGGACCATCGAGGAGAGGATCCTACAGCGCGCCAAAGAGAAGAGCGAGGTGGGAGAGACATGCAGCAAACACCAGAGCGCCCCCTACTGACGGAATTAAACAAAAAATCAGGTCTTATACTTTTCCAACTTTCACTTTGCTCAGATCCAACGCGTGGTCATCTCCGGAGGGAACTTCAAACCTGACACGCTGAAGCCCAAAGAGGTGGTCAGCCTGCTCCTGGACGACGACGAGCTGGAGAAGAAACGTGAGATGTTTGAGCGCGGCGAGGAGAAAGTGTGGCGGGAGCTAAGTGTGGCGGGAGCTAAGTGTGGCGGGAGCTAAGTGTGGCGGGAGCTAAGGAAAGTGTGGCGGGAGGAAAGTGTGGCGGGAGGAAAGTGTGTCGGGAGCAAAGTGTGGCGGGAGCAAAGTGTGGCGGGTGGAAAGTGTGGCGGGAGCAAAGTGTGGCGGGAGCAAAGTGTGGCGGGAGCAAAGTGTGGCGGGAGCAAAGTGTGGCGGGCGGAAAGTGTGGCGGTCGGAAAGTGTGGCGGGAGCAAAGTGTGGCGGGAGCAAAGTGTGTCGGGAGCAAAGTGTGGCGGGCGGTGCTGATGATGCGTTTGTGTTTCATAGTGCGACAGAGGCAGGAGGAGAAGAGGATGCAGGAGGAGAGCAGCAAAGTGAAGGAGAGGAAGAGGAAGAGGGACAAGTACGCCGAGAAGGTCAGTGCAATGTGAGCCGTGCAATAACGCAATGTGATCAGTGCAATGTGATCCAGTGCAATGTGATCCAGTGCAATGTGATCCAGTGCAATGTGATCCAGTGCAATGTGATCCAGTGCAATGTGATCAGTGCAATGTGATCCAGTGCAATGTGATCCAGTGCAATGTGATCCAGTGCAATGTGATCCAGTGCAATGTGATCCAGTGCAATGTGATCAGTGCAATGTGATCCAGTGCAATGTGATCCAGTGCAATGTGATCCAGTGCAATGTGGATCAGTGCAATGTGATCCAGTGCAATGTGATCCAGTGCAATGTGATCCAGTGCAATGTGGATCAGTGCAATGTGATCCAGTGCAATGTGATCCAGTGCAATGTGATCCAGTGCAATGTGGATCAGTGCAATGTGATCCAGTGCAATGTGATCCAGTGCAATGTGATCCAGTGCAATGTGGATCAGTGCAATGTGATCCAGTGCAATGTGATCCAGTGCAATGTGATCCAGTGCAATGTGATCAGACGTGAAGATGTTTACCTTTATGTATGTACTTTTATCTTTCTATCGCACTTTCTAACAATAATAATGATTTTTAAAATGTATTTTAAAATGTCATAAAATTAACTTAATTGTATTAAGGCGACTTTTGGTGACAATAGATTTAAAATTTTAAACCCTGCTCCATCCAATAACATCCAATAGCATCCAGAAGCATCCAATAACATCCAATAGCATCCAATAGCATCCAATAACATCCAATAGCATCCAATAGCATCCAATAGCATCCAATAGCATCCAATAACATCCAATAACATCCAATAACATCCAATGACATCCAATGGCATCCAATAGCATCCAGTAGCATCCAATAGCATCCAATGGCATCCAACTGCATCCAACGGCATCCAATAGCATCCAATAGCATCCAATAACATCCAATAACATCCAATAACATCCAATGACATCCAATGACATCCAATGACATCCAATAACATCCAATGACATCCAATGACATCCAATGGCATCCAATAGCATCCAATGGCATCCAACTGCATCCAACGGCATCCAATAGCATCCAATAGCATCCAGTAACATCCAATAGCATCCAGTAACATCCAATAGCATCCAATGGCATCCAACTGCATCCAACTGCATCCAATTGCATCCAATAGCATCCAGTAACATCCAATAGCATCCAATAACATCCAATGGCATCCAATAGCATCTAATAACAGCCAATGGCGTCCAATAACATCCAGTAACATCCAATAGCATCCAATAACATCCAATAGCATCTAATAACAGCCAATGGCGTCCAATAACATCCAATAACATCCAATAGCATCCAATAACATCCAATAGCATCCAGTAACATCCAATAACATCCAATAACATCCAATGGCATCCAGTAACATCCAATAACATCCAATAACATCCAATAACATCCAATAACATCCAATAACATCCAATAACATCCAATGGCATCCAGTAACATCCAATAACATCCAATAACATCCAATAACATCCAATAACATCCAATAACATCCAATAACATCCAATAACATCCAATAACATCCAATGGCATCCAATTACATCCAATTACATCCAATTACATCCAATAACATCCAATAACATCCAATAACATCCAATAACATCCAATAGCATCCAGTAACATCCAATAGCATCCAGTAACATCCAATAGCATCCAGTAACATCCAATAACATCCAATAACAGCCAATGGCATCCAATAACACCTTCAAACATCTGTGATCGGCCACAGCAGCTGGAGGAACATCCTTCAGGTGGTGTAAATCGGCGCCTGAGTGTTTCATGGTGCCGTTTCTCTCTGCCCAGAAGAAGATCGAGGAGACCGAGACGAAGAGGAAGAAGGAGGTGAACCTGGTGATCTCCCACGCTCCGTCGGCTCCTTCGGCCGATAACTCCAACATGTCGGCGGACGGAGACGACTCGTTCCTCAGCGTGGACATGGACTCGGCCCTGCCCAGCCCCTTCAGCGAGGTGAGACCAGAGACTCATGTGAACCTTCAGCGAGGTGAGACCAGAGACTCATGTGAACCTTCAGCGAGGTGAGACCAGAGAGTCATATGAACCTTCAGCGAGGTGAGACCAGAGACTCATGTGAACCTTCAGCGAGGTGAGACCAGATACTCATGTGAACCTTCAGCGAGGTGAGACCAGAGACTCATGTGAACCTTCAGCGAGCGTGAGACCAGAGACTCATGTGAACCTTCAGCGAGGTGAGACCAGAGAGTCATGTGAACCTTCAGCGAGGTGAGACCAGAGACTCATGTGAACCTTCAGAGAGGTGAGACCAGAGAGTCATGTGAACCTTCAGCGAGGTGAGACCAGAGAGTCATGTGAACCTTCAGCGAGGTGAGACCAGAGAGTCATGTGAACCTTCAGCGAGGTGAGACCAGAGAGTCATGTGAACCTTCAGCGAGCGTGAGACTAGAGACTCATGTGAACCTTCAGCGAGGTGAGACCAGAGACTCATGTGAACCTTCAGAGAGGTGAGACCAGAGAGTCATGTGAACCTTCAGCGAGGTCAGACCAGAGACTCATGTGAACCTTCAGCGAGGTGAGACCAGAGAGTCATGTGAACCTTCAGCGAGGTGAGACCAGAGACTCATGTGAACCTTCAGCGAGGTGAGACCAGAGACTCATGTGAACCTTCAGCGAGGTGAGACCAGAGACTCATGTGAACCTTCAGCGAGCGTGAGACCAGAGACTCATGTGAACCTTCAGCGAGGTGAGACCAGAGACTCATGTGAACCTTCAGCGAGGTGAGACCAGAGACTCATGTGAACCTTCAGCGAGCGTGAGACCAGAGACTCATGTGAACCTTCAGAGAGGTGAGACCAGAGACTCATGTGAACCTTCAGCGAGGTGAGACCAGAGACTCATGTGAACCTTCAGCGAGGTGAGACCAGAGACTCATGTGAACCTTCAGCGAGCGTGAGACCAGAGACTCATGTGAACCTTCAGAGAGGTGAGACCAGAGACTCATGTGAACCTTCAGAGAGGTGAGACCAGAGACTCATGTGAACCTTCAGCGAGGTGAGACCAGAGAGTCATATGAACCTTCAGCGAGGTGAGACCAGAGACTCATGTGAACCTTCAGCGAGGTGAGACCAGAGACTCATGTGAACCTTCAGCGAGCGTGAGACCAGAGACTCATGTGAACCTTCAGCGAGGTGAGACCAGAGAGTCATGTGAACCTTCAGCGAGGTGAGACCAGAGACTCATGTGAACCTTCAGCGAGCGTGAGACCAGAGACTCATGTGAACCTTCAGAGAGGTGAGACCAGAGACTCATGTGAACCTTCAGAGAGGTGAGACCAGAGACTCATGTGAACCTTCAGCGAGGTGAGACCAGAGAGTCATGTGAACCTTCAGCGAGGTGAGACCAGAGACTCATGTGAACCTTCAGCGAGGTGAGACCAGAGAGTCATGTGAACCTTCAGCGAGGTGAGACCAGAGACTCATGTGAACCTTCAGCGAGGTGAGACCAGAGAGTCATGTGAACCTTCAGCGAGGTGAGACCAGAGACTCATGTGAACCTTCAGCGAGGTGAGACCAGAGACTAATGTGAACCTTCAGAGAGGTGAGACCAGAGACTCATGTGAACCTTCAGCGAGGTGAGACCAGAGACCAGCGCAAATATAAAGCTTTTACTGTGTCAAATGGAGCAGGAAGTAGAATTATTACACGCTCCAGACAAAAACTCTGCCATTGCTAATTAGAACTTCATCAGAAGGAAAGATTAGGGCTAAAACTAACGATTATTTTAGTTTTTAAATCCTCCTCTTCCTCCCCCCTCTCCTCCTCTTCCTCCTCTCCTCATCTTCTTCCCTCCTCTCCACCTCCCTCCTCTCCTTCTCTTCCTCCCTCCTCTCCACCTCCCTCCTCTCCTCCTCTTCCTCCCTCCTCTCCTCCTCTTCCTCCTCTCCTCATCTTCCTCCCTCCTCTCCACCTCCCTCCTCTCCACCTCCCTCCTCTCCTCCTCTTCCTCCCTCCTCTCCTCCTCTTCCTCCTCTCCTCATCTTCCTCCCTCCTCTCCACCTCCCTCCTCTCCACCTCCCTCCTCTCCTCCTCTTCCTCCCTCCTCTCCTCCTCTTCCTCCTCTCCTCATCTTCCTCCCTCCTCTCCACCTCCCTCCTCTCCACCTCCCTCCTCTCCTCCTCTTCCTCCCTCCTCTCCACCTCCCTTCTCTCCTCCTCTTCCTCCTTCCTCTCCTCCTCTCCCCTCCACAGATCTCCCTCAGCAGTGAGCTCCAGCCCGGCTCTCTTCCTCCAGACGCAGATCAGGACGAGAGCAGCAGTGACATGTTGGTGATCGTGGACGAGCCGCTGCCGTCGGCTCCGCCCACACGCGCCACAAACTCCCCCGCCTCCGTGTCGGGCTCCGCCTCCGACAACTTCAACGGTGAGTCTGCCGTGAGATCATTGACAACGAGAAAAACACTTTCCCGACGCGCTCCAAGACGACGATATTTAGAGAGACTGGAGCGGAATGCTAACAACAGCTAGCATGCTAACAGCGCACTTCCTGGTTCTCAGACCATAAATCACTTTAGAGCAGGGCCATATTCGAATCCAGGCAAGTAGCGGAGGGCCGGCCCGCGATCATTGGTGTGTTTTTTTTTATTAAATATCAAATAAAATATCACTTTTCTGTCAAATTTAATCCATCATTTAATTCATTTCACGTCATCTTTATTAAGGATACAAGTGCAGACAGATGCCTGAGGGGGAAAATATATTTATATTTTTTTAAATATGACTTGGCATGTTTGGCGGGCCGGATTATAAAGACAAACGGGCCGTATGTGGCCCGCGGGCCGTAGTTTGCCCACCCCTGCTTTAGAGTGAGACAGAGGGTTTAGGGCAGGGGTGTCCAAACTTTTTTCACTGAGGGCCGCATTTTGAAACTTATACGGAGCAGAGGGCCACAAACAAGCCGACAATGTCAAATTTGTGAGTGTATCATTCGAAATTTTGCATTTGATATTGTTTGGATGCACCTCCACTCCTATTATAAGACTTGGAACATTCATATTAGGTTGTTATAACATCAAAATGCTTGAATTTTTCCCATTTTACTGTAAAAAGCACTACTTTTTGTTGTTTGGGCCAACTTAGCAGGAAGCCTGAGGGCCAACAATAATTGGTCTGAGGGCCGCATTTGGCCCCCAGGCCGTAGTTTGGACATGCCTGGTTTAGGGTCTCTGACAGAGCTGAGACGAACCCTTAATACCGTTGAAAGTCCCCCACCGCGTCCCGCCATCTCCGTCGCTGCGTCCCGCCGTGTCCCTCCCTGTCCCGCCGCGTGTCCCGCCGTGTCCCTCCCTGTCCCGCCGCGTCCCGACATCTCTCCCGCCGTGTCCCGCCGTTTTAGTGGGAAATGTGAGTTCTGGGCTGTGACATGAAGCACATGTTCATGTTGTGGTGCCTCGTTCATCCTTCACTGGAGAAACGGCCTTCAGACGTGTCATTTCCCTCAGACCTCGTGATCAATGTCGTTACCACTACTTGATGAACTGTGACTTTTCATTTGGCAAATGAATAATATTGAGTATATTTGAAGCTCTCTGGTGTTCCGTGCAGTTCTCTCATTTCCCTGACCCTCCTTGAACTCCTCGAGCCTCTAAACGAGCTCGTCACGTTCGAGTCTGAGCGCTTCAAAACATGTCATTAAAATGTCATCGTTCTTCACACAAATGACATGCACTTAGCCTCCCAGCATGCATCACTGCAGAGTGTGGACCACCAGGGCTAAACCAGGGCTAAACCAGGACTAAACCAGGGCTAAACCAGGGCTAAACCAGGGCTAAACCAGGGCTAAACCAGGACTAAACCAGGGCTAAACCAGGGCTAAACCAGGGCTAAACCAGGGCTAAACCAGGGCTAAACCAGAGCTAAACCAGGGCTAAACCAGGGCTAAACCAGGGCTAAACCAGGGCTAAACCAGGGCTAAACCAGAGCTAAACCAGAGCTAAACCAGGACTAAACCAGAGCTAAACCAGAGCTAAACCAGGACTAAACCAGGGCTAAACCAGGGCTAAACCAGGGCTAAACCAGGGCTAAACCAGGGCTAAACCAGAGCTAAACCAGGGCTAAACCAGGGCTAAACCAGAGCTAAACCAGAGCTAAACCAGAGCTAAACCAGGACTAAACCAGGACAAAACCAGAGCTAAACCAGGACTAAACCAGGACTAAACCAGGACAAAACCAGGGCTAAACCAGGGCTAAACCAGGGCTAAACCAGGGCTAAACCAGGACTAAACCAGGACAAAACCAGAGCTAAACCAGAGCTAAACCAGAGCTAAACCAGGGCTAAACCAGGGCTAAACCAGGGCTAAACCAGGGCTAAACCAGAGCTAAACCAGGACTAAACCAGGACTAAACCAGGACAAAACCAGAACTAAGCCAGGGCTAAACCAGAGCTAAACCAGGGCTAAACCAGAGCTAAACCAGGACTAAACCAGGGCTAAACCAGGATTAAACCAGAGCTAAACCAGAGCTAAACCAGAGCTAAACCAGGGCTAAACCAGAGCTAAACCAGGGCTAAACCAGAGCTAAACCAGAGCTAAACCAGAGCTAAACCAGAGCTAAACCAGGACTAAACCAGGGCTAAACCAGAGCTAAACCAGAGCTAAACCAGGACTAAACCAGGGCTAAACCAGGGCTAAACCAGGGCTAAACCAGGGCTAAACCAGAGCTAAACCAGGGCTAAACCAGGGCTAAACCAGAGCTAAACCAGAGCTAAACCAGAGCTAAACCAGGACTAAACCAGGACAAAACCAGAGCTAAACCAGGACTAAACCAGGACTAAACCAGGACAAAACCAGGGCTAAACCAGGGCTAAACCAGGGCTAAACCAGGGCTAAACCAGGACTAAACCAGGACAAAACCAGAGCTAAACCAGAGCTAAACCAGAGCTAAACCAGGGCTAAACCAGGGCTAAACCAGGGCTAAACCAGGGCTAAACCAGAGCTAAACCAGGACTAAACCAGGACTAAACCAGGACAAAACCAGAACTAAGCCAGGGCTAAACCAGAGCTAAACCAGGGCTAAACCAGAGCTAAAGCAGGACTAAACCAGGGCTAAACCAGGATTAAACCAGAGCTAAACCAGAGCTAAACCAGAGCTAAACCAGGGCTAAACCAGAGCTAAACCAGGGCTAAACCAGAGCTAAACCAGAGCTAAACCAGGGCTAAACCAGGACTAAACCAGGGCTAAACCAGAGCTAAACCAGGGCTAAACCAGGACTAAACCAGGACTAAACCAGGGCTAAACCAGAGCTAAACCAGAGCTAAACCAGGGCTAAACCAGAGCTAAACCAGAGCTAAACCAGAGCTAAACCAGAGCTAAACCAGAGCTAAACCAGGACTAAACCAGGACTAAACCAGGGCTAAACCAGCACTAAACCAGGGCTAAACCAGAGCTAAACCAGGGCTAAACCAGAGCTAAACCAGGGCTAAACCAGGACTACACCAGGACTAAATCAGGACTAAACCAGGGCTAAACCAGGATTAAACCAGAGCTAAACCAGGACTAAACCAGGACTAAACCAGGACTTAACCAGGACTAAACCAGGGCTAAACCAGGATTAAACCAGAGCTAAACCAGAGCTAAACCAGGGCTAAACCAGAGCTAACTCAAACAAGTTTAGAAAGACCTTGAATCAAGACTGAAACAAACTAGACCTGCAGTGGACCATGACACGAGGACGACCATAACAAGCCCGTGGACCACTGTTTGAGAAGCCCTTGCTAAAGCTAGCCGGCTACGTTAGCGTCAGTAATCAGTTTGGTGTTTGTGTTTGTGGAGGATTACGGAGCTGTAACTGATCCAAAGCTCCAATAAAAACTCTAATGCCACTGACACGAGAGAACGTCAGGACTAAACCCAGACCAGGTCCACATCAGGACTAAACCCAGACCAGGTCCACATCAGGACTAAACCCAGACCAGGTCCACATCAGGACTAAACCCAGACCAGGTCCACATCAGGACTAAACCCAGACCAGGTCCACATCAGGACTAAACCCGGCTCAGACCAGGTCCACATCAGGACTAAACCCGGCTCAGACCAGGTCCACATCAGGACTAAACCCAGACCAGGTCCACATCAGGACTAAACCCAGACCAGGTCCACATCAGGACTAAACCCAGACCAGGTCCACATCAGGACTAAACCCAGACCAGGTCCACATCAGGACTAAACCCAGACCAGGTCCACATCAGGACTAAACCCAGACCAGGTCCACATCAGGACTAAACCCAGACCAGGTCCACATCAGGACTAAACCCAGACCAGGTCCACATCAGGACTAAACCCAGACCAGGTCCACATCAGGACTAAACCCAGACCAGGTCCACATCAGGACTAAACCCAGACCAGGTCCACATCAGGACTAAACCCAGACCAGGTCCACATCAGGACCAAACCCGGCTCAGCCCAGGTCCACATCAGGACTAAACCCAGACCAGGTCCACATCAGGACTAAACCCGGCTCAGACCAGGTCCACATCAGGACTAAACCCAGACCAGGTCCACATCAGGACTAAACCCGGCTCAGACCAGGTCCACATCAGGACTAAACCCAGACCAGGTCCACATCAGGACTAAACCCAGACCAGGTCCACATCAGGACTAAACCCAGACCAGGTCCACATCAGGACTAAACCCAGACCAGGTCCACATCAGGACTAAACCCGGCTCAGACCAGGTCCACATCAGGACTAAACCCGGCTCAGACCAGGTCCACATCAGGACTAAACCCAGACCAGGTCCACATCAGGACTAAACCCAGACCAGGTCCACATCAGGACTAAACCCGGCTCAGACCAGGTCCACATCAGGACTAAACCCAGACCAGGTCCACATCAGGACTAAACCCAGACCAGGTCCACATCAGGACTAAACCCAGACCAGGTCCACATCAGGACTAAACCCAGACCAGGTCCACATCAGGACTAAACCCAGACCAGGTCCACATCAGGACTAAACCCAGACCAGGTCCACATCAGGACTAAACCCAGACCAGGTCCACATCAGGACTAAACCCAGACCAGGTCCACATCAGGACTAAACCCAGACCAGGTCCACATCAGGACTAAACCCAGACCAGGTCCACATCAGGACTAAACCCAGACCAGGTCCACATCAGGACTAAACCCAGACCAGGTCCACATCAGGACTAAACCCAGACCAGGTCCACATCAGGACTAAACCCGGCTCAGACCAGGTCCACATCAGGACTAAACCCGGCTCAGACCAGGTCCACATCAGGACTAAACCCGGCTCAGACCAGGTCCACATCAGGACTAAACCCGGCTCAGACCAGGTCCACATCAGGACTAAACCCGGCTCAGACCAGGTCCACATCAGGACTAAACCCAGACCAGGTCCACATCAGGACTAAACCCAGACCAGGTCCACATCAGGACTAAACCCAGACCAGGTCCACATCAGGACTAAACCCAGACCAGGTCCACATCAGGACTAAACCCAGACCAGGTCCACATCAGGACTAAACCCAGACCAGGTCCACATCAGGACTAAACCCAGACCAGGTCCACATCAGGACTAAACCCAGACCAGGTCCACATCAGGACTAAACCCAGACCAGGTCCACATCAGGACTAAACCCAGACCAGGTCCACATCAGGACTAAACCCAGACCAGGTCCACATCAGGACTAAACCCAGACCAGGTCCACATCAGGACTAAACCCGGCTTGTTGTGCTCTTGTTTACAGGCGTTTGCAGCTCAGACTTCAGCCCGGGCAGAGGCAGGTCCAAAGGCGGTCGAGGGCGACCCAAAGGCTCCGGGGGCGGAGCTAAAGCCGGGGTCAAATCACGCGGCAGGAAGTCGACAGCGGGGAGCGCGGCCGCCATGGCAGGAGCGATGGCCGGGGCAGCTGCGGCTTCAGCTGCTGCGTACGCCGCCTACGGCTTCAGCGTCTCCAAAGGTCAGGAGGACATTTACCCTTTAATACTGTCAGGAGGACATTTACCCTTTAATACTGTCAGGAGGACATTTACCCTTTAATACTGTCAGGAGGACATTTACCCTTTAATACTGTCAGGAGGACATTTACCCTTTAATACTGTCAGGAGGACATTTACCCTTTAATACTGTCAGGAGGACATTTACCCTTTAATACTGTCAGGAGGACATTTACCCTTTAATACTGTCAGGAGGACATTTACCCTTTAATACTGTCAGGAGGACATTTACCCTTTGATACTGTCAGGAGGACATTTACCCTTTAATACTGTCAGGAGGACATTAAAACCCTTTAAGACTGTCAGGAGGACATTAAAACCCTTTAATACTGTCAGGAGGACATTTACCCTTTAAAGCTGTCAGGAGGACATTTACCCTTTAATACTGTCAGGAGGACATTTACCCTTTAATACTGTCAGGAGGACATTAAAACCCTTTAATACTGTCAGGAGGACATTTACCCTTTAATACTGTCAGGAGGACATTAAAACCCTTTAAGACTGTCAGGAGGACATTAAAACCCTTTAATACTGTCAGGAGGACATTTACCCTTTAATACTGTCAGGAGGACATTTACCCTTTAATACTGTAAGGAGGACATTAAAACCCTTTAATACTGTCAGGAGGACATTTGCCCTTTAATACTGTCAAGAGGACATTTACCCTTTAATACTGTCAGGAGGACATTAAAACCCTTTAATACTGTCAGGAGGACATTTACCCTTTAATACTGTCAGGAGGACATTAAAACCCTTTAAGACTGTCAGGAGGACATTAAAACCCTTTAATACTGTCAGGAGGACATTTACCCTTTAATACTGTAAGGAGGACATTAAAACCCTTTAATACTGTCAGGAGGACATTTGCCCTTTAATACTGTCAGGAGGACATTTACCCTTTAATGCTGTCAGGAGGGCATTTACCCTTTAATACTGTAAGGAGGACATTAAAACCCTTTAATACTGTCAGGAGGACATTTGCCCTTTAATACTGTCAGGAGGACAATTACCCTTTAATGCTGTCAGGAGGGCATTTACCCTTTAATACTGTCAGGAGGACATTTACCCTTTAATACTGTCAGGAGGACATTTACCCTTTAATACTGTGTTGTATGTTTTCTTGTTCATTGTTTTTTAGGCCCAAATGTGAAACTCGTATAAACTGTCTGACCCGCTCTTCCTCTGCCCAGGCGGCCTCCCCGCGTCCAGCCCGCTGCAGCCGGCCCTGGGACGCTCCGGCGCCTCCCCCGCCTTCAAGCCCGGCCGCAGCTCCTCCCCCCAGGCCAAAGGGAGCAGCAGCTCCATGCCGAGCCCCCACAAGCACCAGCCGCCCTCCCACTACAGCAGCCACCACCACCAGGCCGGGGCCCCGCCGGGGGCAGTGCGCAAGGCCAAAGGTCCTCCCGCTCCTGGCACACGATAACGCAGACGATAACGCAGACGATAACGCAGACGATAACGCAGACGATAACGCAGACGATAACGCAGACGCGCGGTATCGTTTTGAAAAGCAAAGATCGTTTGCTTTCATCTTCTAGAACAAAGAAATCCTCCTGCGGCGTTTAACAGGGCTCGACGCCATTTTTACTGTCATTTTTCAAACGTTTGCAGCGGTCCAAAGTTCACCTTCTGTTTGTGCTTTTCACAGCGGCTCGCGGCAACGATAACGACAGCTAGCATGCTAACGGCGCACTCCCTGCTTCTCGGGACGATAAACCGGGCTATAAAGAGATGCGGTCGACGCACATTGGTCTCATTTTGACCCTAAGAGATGCACCCGTCCTGGGGCAAAAGATCTGGTACAGTCCCTTTTGACCCAAACGGAGCAGGTCAAATGTCCGGGGTCAATCTGCAGATGTTCGTGTTGGTATGAACCCGACGTGAACGACACAATAAACCTAAAGCCGGATGTTCCCCGTAAACGCGTCGCTAAATTTAAATCATCATGAGCAGAAATAAATAATCATGTCGTACAACGAAAAAGAATCACCATCAATGCAAAGAAAATGTACACGTAATAAGCCTGTAAGTCCTTTACTCCCGCTCCATAACGAGACGACGCGCTCTGGGACTATTTCCGTATTATCCCCACTATAAGGCGCACTGTCCACGAATGGTCTATTTTTGATCATTTTTATATATAAGGCGCATTGTCGTTTTTTGAGAAAATCCAAGGCTTTTAAGTGCGCCTTATAGTGTGGAAAATACGGTAATAAGAAATATCTAAAAGAAAAAACCCACGATCCGACTTCTACAGATTCACTCCAGACTCGAACGTGACTTTTATCCCTCGACATGATCTCATTCTAGAACGTGAAGTGGAGCCGTTTCCACCGTGCGCGCGACAGTACGGGGGGGGAAGGTTGCGTTTTGTACCGTGCGGGGCTGGTTTCTCAAAAAAAGACACATATTATGCATTATTCGTGTTGTTGTTGACCTTTAAATTTGCCCTTGTACCTTTTACACCGGCAAATAAAGTACGTATTAAAAGCACACGAGACTTTGTACCGATCGGGCGTTTGCTCGAGCGTTAGCGAGGCGTCCGCTGGGAATTACCGTCACTAAAGTAAAATCATGCTAATATGGGCACGCTGTAGGGATGAAGGTGATTGGATGAGCCGGCTTGATGTTTTATGGCGTTGAACGGCAGGATCTCGAAACAAAAAATTGAAACAGAGGCATTTGTGAGGCTGCGAGGAAGACGACCTCGTAAACGGGATTACTTAAACGAGCGTGAATGGGGCGAAGTGTCATTCCAGGTACGTTTTTGTCATAAAAACGTCATAAAATAACGGTTAAAAGCTAAAAAATAATTTGTGTCCATTCAATTCACCACATTTCTCTATAAATTATTTGTGCAGAAAAATAGAGTTTGCCCATGAGTATTTCAGTTTAAAATACTTGGCAGGAAGTTTGTTTGGAGACGCTACCAAGAGACAACCTGTTATGTCAAAGCTAACGTCTGCGAGAGTTCAAATTAAGTGAATTCATGAATCAAAACTCGAGTCGTTTTGGTAAAGTTCAATACTTAAAGGTTCAATACTTTTGGACAGTTCAACAACCACAATTTTAAGCCAATGTTGTAAGAAATGTGTTTCTTAAATATGTAGAAATAGCACAAAACAATCCAATAATGTGAGTGTAAGTCGTGAATAAATCTCACCTCGTTGTAATTTGTCAAATTAAACGAGTCCGACTGATTTCGTCTCCATTCGATACGACTTTTTTTCGGCGTTGCGCTTAAATCAAGGGCTCGGACCGCCACGTCTTCCTTCAGAGTCATTGGACGCGGTTTAGGTTGACCTTTGACATCAGCCGGCGGATTAGCCCGTCGCGCTAGCTAGCTTAGACCCTTTTTAAAAGCGAGTAAATGTTCCGAATTCGAGAGCGGCGGCGACCGGAGGCAAAAGAAGCGGAACGCGACGCAATTTCAACGAATAAACTTGGATTATTATCGGAAAAGTGTGATTAATCAGATGAAAACCACTCTTACACTTACGAATATGTTTTATTTAGGTTTTATTTGAGACATATTAAAGGAGCGCTGACCCCACAATGTTTTTTTCATTTCGTCGACACATTTATTTCAAACTTTACCACTGTTTTTCACTCTTCGTTGAACGGTTTTCGGTTCATATCGGCGCCACGACTCGGCCGATTTACATGAAACAAAAACCGGCGCGAAGTTCAACGCCGTCGGAGAAAAAAAACAAACGCAAAATTAATCGTTCATTAATCAACCCTAAAGATGTGATCGTCGTCAGCTGAAAGGACTTTAAAAACCAACAAATAACGATGAGGTTCAGGGTTTTTTAGATGAAATTATGACATTTTTTACCACGGAAATTTAAAATCGTCGCTCGTTTATGTTAAAAAATAGCTAAAAAAGCATTAGCGTTTCGGTCTGGTGTCACTTTAATGTTGAAAACGTGTTGAGATTGTCTTCATTTTGCCCCGAGTCGCTTCCATTCTGTAATTTTGACCATTCTGACGACATTTTAAAGGGTTTGTAAGCGGCGAAAGTGCTCACCATTATCGTGCCGCCATAAAAAAAAAGAAAAAAACATAACCAAACTAGTTTTTTTTCTACTAAAGCGCTTATTTTTGTATCGAGTCGCCGAACGAATCCATGTAAGGTGTAAAAACTTTTCAATACGTCTATATATTTTCTGCCCGACGATGTACAAATTCCAACCACAAGAAGCCGAACTGGCGCTGCTGCTAAATTTGTGTAACAATTTAAATATGGGTTAATTTATTTGTGTTGACTTGTGACATTGTTCTCAAAGCCATGTTGTTGTTTTGCAGTTTTTGTGGTGAATGTTCTAGATGTTTTAGAAGAAAAAAAAGAAGCCTAAGTTGAGCACTAGTTCCGTTGTGTTAAAGTGTGATAAATGACTGTACCATGTTGCGTGTACAATGTTGCGTGTACATACAGTAGTGATGTCGTTTGTCCCATATTCAACCATCTATTTTTATAGTTCACGTGTACATAAGGACAAACGCAGCGGTTGTTTTACTAACACGAGGGGTCGGCGGACATTAAAGAGCGTGAAAACTGTTTCTCTGGTCTTTTTTTTATTTTATTTAAAACCGCTTTATTTAGTTTATATTACATTTTACTAAACATTACTTGTAGTATAAGTTTAAATAAGAGTTGAATGTGAATAAGTCATCCAGGAGTGAGCTATTGAAGAAAAGGATTCAGGTTTTAATATGAAAGTCATCTTCAATCTACAGAACTGCTGAGAAACTCAACTCAGTAAAAAGAATCCTCTTCAAACGCTTGAGTTCAGCTGTGCCGTGTCATGCCGACCAGGTCAGCAGTGTGTACGGTCAGGTCAGTTTATAAGATAGGATAAGATATTCCTTTATTGTCCCACATGGGGAAATTTCATTGGTGCAACGCAGGTAGATACAGAGGTAGATACAGAAGAACAGATCACTTATAGGAAGTCTGAAAAACACTTTCAGTAGAAGATCTCCTATAAATAAATAAAAATTCCCATAGACAAATAAATAAATAAATACATAAATACCATTGCATGTGATCATGACAGTAATTGCACATGAATATGTGTCACGACAGCACATAGACTGCACATGAATCACAACAGTAATTGCACATATGACAGAATTGCACATCAGTATTAGGTTAGGTCAGTATTGCGAGTGTTCAGTACTAACAGTTTTTGTTATAAAGTCTGACAGCAGCAGGAAGGAAAGACCTACGGAACCTTTCCTTCGCACATCGAGGGTGGATCAGTCTCTCACTGAAGCTGCTCTCCAGAGCGGACAGAGTGTCCTGCAGGGGGCGACACTCATGGTCCAGCATAGATGTGAATCTAGCCAGGACCCTCCTGTCCCCCACCTCCTGCACCGAGTCCAGAGCACAGCCCAGGACGGAGCTGGACTTATTGATGACTCTGTCCAGCCTCTTCCTTTCCCTCTCTGTGATGCTGCTGCTCCAGCAGGCCACACCTACAGGAGCTGATGCCACCACAGAGTCGTAGAAGGTCTTCAGGAGTGGCCCTGTCAGGAGTGGCCCTGTCACTCCAAAAGACCTGAGTCTCCTCAGGAGGTAGAGCCGACTCTGGCTCTTCCTGTACAGTGCGTCTGTCTTATGAGTCCAGTCCAGTTTGTGGTTCAGATGAACACCCAGGTACTTGTATGAGTCCACTCTCTCAATGTCCCGTCCCTGGATGTTCACTGGTGAGGGGGCGTGGCCTCTGTGGAAGTCCACCACCATCTCCTTGGTCTTCCCCGCGTTGATGAGGAGGTGGTTCCGCTGACACCAGTCCACAAAGTCCTGCTCTAGTCCCCTGTACTCCACATCATCATCGTCCGTGATGAGTCCGATGATGGCAGAGTCGTCAGAGAACTTCTGCAGGACACAGCTGTCCGTGTCATGTCTGAAGTCTGCAGTGTAAAGGGTGAAGAGAAAGGGCGCGAGGACAGTGCCCTGGGGCGCCCCCAAACTGCCGAGTGTCAGACATACACTTCCGGGCTCTCACAAACTGGGGTCGGTCTGTGAGGTAGTCCAGGATCCACTCTGCCAGGTCATACTCCACACCAGCCGTCTCCAGCTTGTCCCTCAGGAGCAGCGGCTGGATGGTGTTTAAGGCGCTGGAAAGATCGAAGAACAGGATCCTCACAGAGCTGCCAGGCTTTTCCAGGTGAGAGAGAGAGCGGTGCAGCAGGGAGATGACGGCGTCCTCCACTGTTGAGGCCTTTGGGGCGCGGTGTCTTAGGCACAGGTACCAGACAGGAGGTCTTCCAGACCTGTGGTACCACCCTCAGCTTCAGGCTCATGTTGAAGACATGCTCCATAACTCCACACAGTTCATCTGCGCAGGACTTAAGGAGCCTGGGGCTGATGCCGTCAGGTCCTGCTGCCTTCCTCACTTTAATCCCCTTCAGCTCACTCCTCACCTGTGCTGCTGTGACAGTCAGTGGTTGGCAGGGGGACCGTGTGCTGGGGGGATGGGTGAGTCCAGGCGAAGTGGGGAGCTGATGGTCCGGGGCAGATAAGCGAAGAGGAACAGATGCAGGGCATTGTCCAGCTGTGGAAGAGGGAGCATGCAGCTGTGCAGGGGGAGGGGCGGGTGACCGATCAAACCTCAAGAAGTGAACATTTAAATCATTCACCCACTGTAAATCCCCCTCTGTCTGGGCAGGGGGGATTTTGAAGCCCGAGATGGTTTTCAGGCTCCTCCACACTCCCTGAATGTTCTTCTGCTGCAGCTGCTCCTCCATCCTCCTCTTGTAGCCGGCTGCTCAGCTCCTTCTGCACAGGTTTACCTATAAACCAGGTATACCTGGTTTAGTCCCGTTATTAGGTCCGTTACAGTGAGCACATGTGGAAAAGGACAAAAGCAAAGTATTCTTTCCATTTTTATTTTCATTTTTCTTTTACATGGTTTCAATTCATCGTTTCAAACTTAGAAAAATAAAAAGTTCATTTGGCAAGTCAAAAGTTCAAACACAGTAACATTTGGACGGACTCTGAACTAAAGTTACAGCAAGGCCCAAATGTAACAGATTTAAATGCATCTTTAATATACTCGTTTGGTAATTAGTTGCAATAAGTGACTGACGTAGACAGATACGAATAAAGCGCCAATAAATGGAGGTAAATCTGGAGTAGTTTAGTTTGCGTCACTAACAAGTTTTAGAAGCTCGTTTGAACGTGTTGAGTTTTTATAGTTCAGATAACGACTAACGACCATCAAAACAAGACTTTAATCGTTTCTATAAATAACCACTTATTACAGATTTGTTCATGCTCTGATCGTCACATGGAACAGAAAAACAACTTCAACAACAGAACGGATGAAACGACCTCCCGAGCATCTACTGCGCGGCGAGCAGGAGCGACACCACCCCGAGCGCCGCCGCCTCGATGGCGAACAGGTGGCCGTCGTCCACGCGCGGGCAGCTGGTCCTCATGAACTCCGCCAGCCGTAGCAGGTACTCCAGGTTGTGGCCGCTCTCGCCCCGGCGCGTGGCGATCTGGGCGCCGATCTCCTGCGCGCTCGCCGGCCCCAGGTACAGCGGGTTGTCGGCGGTGGCGATGTAGACCAGCGCCGGCACGGGGCCCGACCCGGCACCCTCCGGGTAGAAGTCCACCATCTTGGTCACGTAGCCGCCGCGCACCGTCTCGCGCACGTTCAGGTACTTGAGGGACTCCTCTGCCTGAGCGCCGCAGACCTCGAACGCCACGCCCCAAGTGCTCGCCTGGAGGGAACGAGAGTCCGAGTGAGCGGCTTTCACGTCACGAGCGATCCAATATCAGAATATAGTATCTTAAAACGAGATTATTGTAATGAATCTCTAAACAATACGATGTGGGTAAACTACGGCGTCTGGCCCACTTTTCTCTGCTCTTTTTGTTCAAAACTTTAAAAAAAAAAAAACGCCATCATGACCATAATAAATGTGATGTTAAGAGTTAAATGTCTTTATTTTATCATTAAATTGCCCCAAACGTACTTAAAATGTGAACTTTTTCATTGTTGTCCATGTTTTAAGTTATTTGGTAAATACTCATCATGCCGTTATGGTCCCTGGCGAGTAACTGACAAATAACTGACATGTAAAAAGTAAAATGGAGCCCGTGGGCGTCACTCCACTTACGTCATCGTCTTCAATCAGCGTCACGACTCTTCCGGGCTGCGGGGGGCGGGGAAAAGAGACAAACTGGGTCACGCCTTTTGCAAAGAATAAAAATGACCAAATATGGACTGAACGTGCACAACCGCGCCTCCGACACACAAACAACAAACAAACAAACAAACAAACACACACCATCTCGTCGTTTCCCCGGTGGAAGTTGTCCCCGTGCCAGAAGCGCCGCTTAAAGCCCCGGATGTGCCCCACCTCGCTCCTCTTGTACTTAAAGTCGGGCTTCCACACGAGCGAGCCGTAGCCGAAGATCCACAGGCTGCTCTTCCCGGGGCCCGGGGCCTTCCCGGGGGCCAGGATGTCTTGGGGTTTCATTTGGTTTCAAAACGATGGATCAAAAATAAACGTCGCGGTTGTCGCGCGCGCCACACTAGCTCAGGCCCGGCTCCTTCCTCTTGCGCCGGTCCAGACGCGGCGGAAACGACCGGCTCTCGCGGGTCCCCGGGCGGGTGTCGGGGGCGTCCGTCAGCCGCGGGGCAGCTGCGGCGGCGGGGGTACGCGCGGGGCGGTGGTGTCGTGCCGGATGCATTGCCATTGCGTTACAGCGGCCGCATTACGCCTAAAAATCCATCACGTCGGCAGCCGGTGAAGGCCCGAGGTCACCGCGGTAAAAAGGGGGCTAAAAAGCGGGTCCAGGCCAGCGGCGTGCCGGCCCGTGCTGCTGCGGCGCGGAAACACACGGATCACGCGAGTGAAAGACGCGGAAATGAACCGTTTGGTTGCGGCGCGGAGCGGAGCGCGGTCGCGTTCTTCTGTAAAATGGAGGCGCGGCTCTCTGCGTTTTTATAGAGGTCCGCTCCAGAGAGGCGGGAACACATGTGAGCTTCGACCAATGGTGTTTGAGAGTCGACAACTCGCCTTAAACGCAAACCAATCAGAGCCCTGAGAGTCGGTGCTCTTCCTACTTTTTCCTCACACTCGTCGCGCTATTGGTTGAACCGTTGCCAGAGGCGTCGGGAAAAGTCTACGCGCGGTTGGTCTCGTGAAGTGTCAATCACTCTTACTCGGCATCTGATTGGTTTCCGCCACTGTCAGTCAGCGTTAATGACGTCATCAGGTGGTTTGTGGCTGATGCAACTCCAGAGCTGGTTAAGCCCAAGTCTAACACAAGGAGAAGGTTGCGTCAGACGGAGAAGAGGCCTCCAGGGGCCAAACACGGGGCTCCCGGGATAAACAAAGACATGTTTCAATAAACCTGGGGCCGATACAGTTATTAAAGTTACACATTAGACATATTTAAACGGTTTAGTCAGTGTAGCAGAAGCTTTTGTGTCAGAAGTGAGGAGGGTCACTACAACTGAAGGACTAAATACATGTTTACGACTTTCTCGATAAAGAATGTGATCCTTATTATGTTACTTCAAAACAGCAATACTAAAGTGTGGTAGTGATTATAGGTCTGCACTTTTCACGTATCGGCCTTAAATCTCCCAAAGAGGCTGATTTTTGTTTGTTTGGTCGACCATCGGCCTAAAGAATACGCACGATGAGACGGAACGTGCGGAAAATCATCTAAATCGGCTCTGCCTGTTCTAAAGATGCAGAGGCGTAGCTACTCAGCAACTGCTTGGGCCCCACCGACTATTAGGGGCCCCAAAGGAGAAGAATCACACCACAACCACATTTCACACTCCGTCTAAATGTTCAAAATACACCATGAAAAACATGTCAAATGTCAAAAATATGACAAATCAGCGACACCTGATGATGATTATGTATAATGCCACGTTCAATGATCATGTGTTGGAATAATCTGTACAGAGCGAGTCATAATATTATTGTATTGGCCACAATTATTGACTTGTGTGAGTAATTCTGAGCCACGCCTATTCTCGAGGCCACTCCTATTCTCGAGGCCACGCCTATTTTCGAGGCCACGCCTATTCTCGAGGCCACTCCTATTTTCGAGGCCACGCCTACTTAAACCTCAGTCTCCCATTTGCCTGACAAAGGCCTAGTGTCAGAACCGTTGCCTCTTCACCTGTAAATAAAGATTCACCTTACAAGGCTCAGGGGTTAAGGGTTAAGGCTCAGGGGTTAAGGGTTAAGGGTCAGGGGTTAAGGGTTAAGGGTCAGGGGTTAAGGGTTAAGGCTCAGGGGTTAAGGGTTAAGGGTCAGGGGTTAAGGGTTAAGGGTCAGGGGTTAAGGGTTAAGGCTCAGGGGTTAAGGGTTAAGGGTCAGGGGTTAAGGGTTAAGGCTCAGGGGTTAAGGGTTAAGGATCAGGGGTTAAGGGTTAAGGGTCAGGGGTTAAGGCGCAGGGTTTAAGGGTTAAGGCTCAGGGGTTAAGGGTTAAGGCTCAGGGGTTAAGGGTTAAGGGTCAGGGGTTAAGGGTTAAGGCTCAGGGGTTAAGGGTTAAGGGTCAGGGGTTAAGGGTTAAGGGTCAGGGGTTAAGGCGCAGGGTTTAAGGGTTAAGGCTCAGGGGTTAAGGGTTAAGGCTCAGGGATTAAGGGTTAAGGCTCAGGGGTTAAGGGTTAAGGCTCAGGGGTTAAGGGTTAAGGCTCAGGGGTTAAGGGCTCAGGGGTTAAGGGTTAAGGCTCAGGGGTTAAGGGTTAAGGCTCAGGGGTTAAGGGTTAAGGCTCAGGGGTTAAGGGTTCAGGCTCAGGGGTTAAGGGTTAAGGCTCAGGGGTTAAGGGTTAAGGCTCAGGGGTTAAGGGCTCAGGGGTTAAGGGTTAAGGCTCAGGGGTTAAGGGTTAAGGCTCAGGGGTTAAGGGTTCAGGCTCAGGGGTTAAGGGTTAAGGCTCAGGGGTTAAGGGTTAAGGCTCAGGGGTTAAGGGTTAAGGCTCAGGGGTTAAGGGTTAAGGGTCAGGGGTTAAGGGTTAAGGCTCAGGGGTTAAGGGTTAAGGGTCAGGGGTTAAGGGTTAAGGCTCAGGGGTTAAGGGTTAAGGGTCAGGGGTTAAGGGTTAAGGCTCAGGGGTTAAGGGTTAAGGGTCAGGGGTTAAGGGTTAAGGCTCAGGGGTTAAGGCGCAGGGTTTAAGGGTTAAGGCTCAGGGGTTAAGGGTTAAGGCTCAGGGGTTAAGGGTTAAGGGTCAGGGGTAAAGGGTTAAGGGTCAGGGGTAAAGGGTTAAGGGTCAGGGGTAAAGGGTTAAGGGTCAGGGTTTAAGGGTTAAGGCTCAGGGGTTAAGGGTTAAGGGGTTAAGGCTCAGGGGTTAAGGGTTAAGGCTCAGGGGTTAAGGGTCAGGGGTTAAGGGTTAAGGGTCAGGGGTTAAGGGTTAAGGCTCAGGGATTAAGGGTTAAGGCTCAGGGGTTAAGGGTTAAGGCTCAGGGGTTAAGGGCTCAGGGGTTAAGGGTTAAGGCTCAGGGGTTAAGGGTTAAGGCTCAGGGGTTAAGGATTAAGGCTCAGGGGTTAAGGGTTAAGGCTCAGGGGTTAAGGGTTCAGGCTCAGGGGTTAAGGGTTCAGGCTCAGGGGTTAAGGGTTAAGGCTCAGGGGTTAAGGGTCAACCCAAAACGGAATAAATAAAAAGTACAACATCCCAGCCTTGAATTTTGACGAGTACTTTCTGTTTAAATGTTTGTGATACATTGTTTACACCTGTGTTCACGTTCCATATTACTTCAAACAGACGTTGAATGGAAAATAATGCTAATAAAGATAATTGCTGCTTTGTTCTTTCCTCATTCTTAGACAAATTAGCTTAAAATATTCACAATAAACCGAGTCCAAAAGGCTGTAAACTCAGACTAAAACGATGTCTTTCCTGCTTCGTGTCAGCTTCGATTCTCGTCTGAACGTTTCGCTTTTTGTCGTGTTTCGTGACGTCGCCACAGTCGCCCCGGGACGCCTCGCTGTCCCGCTCCATGTGCCCCAGAATGTAGCAGCTGTCCCTCTGTCCGTGACGGGGCATCTGGACGTTTGCACAAGGCCGTCGCGGGTCAGTTTACACATCAGCGCGATAAGCTTTTCTAGAAAACACCGAGCGCTTCTAAAAACAGATGTAAGTGTGTTATTTACTGTAGAATACCTGCACGAGTACACAATACTGCACTCTGCACGAGTACAAGATACTGCACTTTCTGCACGAGTACACGATACTGCACTCTGCACGAGTACACAATACTGCACTTTCTGCACGAGTACACAATACTGCACTCTGCACGAGTACAAGATACTGCACTTTCTGCACGAGTACACGATACTGCACTTTCTGCACGAGTACACGATACTGCACTCTGCACGAGTACACAATACTGCACTTTCTGCACGAGTACACAATACTGCACTTTCTGCACGAGTACACGATACTGCACTTTCTGCACGAGTACACGATACTGCACTTTCTGCACGAGTACACAATACTGCACTCTGCACGAGTACACGATACTGCACTATCTGCACGAGTACACGATACTGCACTCTGCACGAGTACACAATACTGCACTTTCTGCACGAGTACACGATACTGCACTTTCTGCACGAGTACAAGATACTGCACTTTCTGCACGAGTACACAATACTGCACTCTGCACGAGTACACGATACTGCACTATCTGCACGAGTACACGATACTGCACTCTGCACGAGTACACAATACTGCACTCTGCACGAGTACACGATACTGCACTATCTGCACGAGTACACGATACTGCACTCTGCACGAGTACACAATACTGCACTTTCTGCACGAGTACACGATACTGCACTTTCTGCACGAGTACAAGATACTGCACTTTCTGCACGAGTACACAATACTGCACTCTGCACGAGTACACGATACTGCACTATCTGCACGAGTACACGATACTGCACTCTGCACGAGTACACAATACTGCACTTTCTGCACGAGTACACGATACTGCACTTTCTGCACGAGTACAAGATACTGCACTTTCTGCACGAGTACACAATACTGCACTTTCTGCACGAGTACACGATACTGCACTTTCTGCACGAGTACAAGATACTGCACTTTCTGCACGAGTACACAATACTGCACTCTGCACGAGTACACGATACTGCACTATCTGCACGAGTACACGATACTGCACTCTGCACGAGTACACAATACTGCACTTTCTGCACGAGTACACGATACTGCACTTTCTGCACGAGTACAAGATACTGCACTTTCTGCACGAGTACACGATACTGCACTTTCTGCACGAGTACAAGATACTGCACTTTCTGCACGAGTACACAATACTGCACTCTGCACGAGTACAAGATACTGCACTTTCTGCACGAGTACACAATACTGCACTCTGCACGAGTACACGATACTGCACTATCTGCACGAGTACACGATACTGCACTCTGCACGAGTACACAATACTGCACTTTCTGCACGAGTACACGATACTGCACTTTCTGCACGAGTACAAGATACTGCACTTTCTGCACGAGTACACAATACTGCACTTTCTGCACGAGTACACGATACTGCACTCTGCACGAGTACACGATACTGCACTTTCTGCACGAGTACACGATACTGCACTCTGCACGAGTACACAATACTGCACTTTCTGCATGAGTACACAATACTGCACTCTGCACAAGTACACAATACTGCACTTTCTGCACGAGTACACAATACTGCACTTTCTGCACGAGTACACGATACTGCACTCTGCACGAGTACACAATACTGCACTTTCTGCATGAGTACACAATACTGCACTCTGCACAAGTACACAATACTGCACTTTCTGCACGAGTACACGATTATGCACTTTCTGCACGAGTACACGATACTGCACTTTCTGCACGAGTACACGATACTGCACTTTCTGCACGAGTACACGATACTGCACTTTCTGCACGAGTACACGATACTGCACTTTCTGCACGAGTACACGATACTGCACTTTCTGCACGAGTACACGATACTGCACTTTCTGCACGAGTACACGATACTGCACTTTCTGCACGAGTACACGATACTGCACTTTCTGCACGAGTACACGATACTGCACTTTCTGCACGAGTACACGATACTGCACTTTCTACACGAGTACACGATTCTGCAATTTCTGCACGAGTACAAGATACTGCACTTTCTGCACGAGTACACGATACTGCACTTTCTGCACGAGTACACGATACTGCACTTTCTACACGAGTACACGATACTGCACTTTCTGCACGAGTACACGATACTGCACTTTCTGCACGAGTACAGGATACTGCACCTTCTGCACGAGTACACGATACTGCACTTTCTGCACGAGTACACGATACTGCACTCTGCACAAGTACACAATACTGCACTTTCTGCACGAGTACACAATACTGCACTTTCTGCACGAGTACACGATACTGCACTCTGCACGAGTACACAATACTGCACTTTCTGCACGAGTACACGATACTGCACTTTCTGCACGAGTACAAGATACTGCACTTTCTGCACGAGTACACAATACTGCACTTTCTGCACGAGTACACGATACTGCACTCTGCACGAGTACACGATACTGCACTTTCTGCACGAGTACACGATACTGCACTCTGCACGAGTACACAATACTGCACTTTCTGCATGAGTACACAATACTGCACTCTGCACAAGTACACAATACTGCACTTTCTGCACGAGTACACAATACTGCACTTTCTGCACGAGTACACGATACTGCACTCTGCACGAGTACACAATACTGCACTTTCTGCATGAGTACACAATACTGCACTCTGCACAAGTACACAATACTGCACTTTCTGCACGAGTACACGATTATGCACTTTCTGCACGAGTACACGATACTGCACTTTCTGCACGAGTACACGATACTGCACTTTCTGCACGAGTACACGATACTGCACTTTCTGCACGAGTACACGATACTGCACTTTCTGCACGAGTACACGATACTGCACTTTCTGCACGAGTACACGATACTGCACTTTCTGCACGAGTACACGATACTGCACTTTCTGCACGAGTACACGATACTGCACTTTCTGCACGAGTACACGATACTGCACTTTCTGCACGAGTACACGATACTGCACTTTCTACACGAGTACACGATTCTGCAATTTCTGCACGAGTACAAGATACTGCACTTTCTGCACGAGTACACGATACTGCACTTTCTGCACGAGTACACGATACTGCACTTTCTGCACGAGTACACGATACTGCACTTTCTGCACGAGTACAGGATACTGCACCTTCTGCACGAGTACACGATACTGCACTTTCTGCACGAGTACACGATACTGCACTCTGCACAAGTACACAATACTGCACTTTCTGCACGAGTACACAATACTGCACTTTCTGCACGAGTACACGATACTGCACTCTGCACGAGTACACAATACTGCACTTTCTGCATGAGTACACAATACTGCACTCTGCACAAGTACACAATACTGCACTTTCTGCACGAGTACACGATTATGCACTTTCTGCACGAGTACACGATACTGCACTTTCTGCACGAGTACACGATACTGCACTTTCTGCACGAGTACACGATACTGCACTTTCTGCACGAGTACACGATACTGCACTTTCTGCACGAGTACACGATACTGCACTTTCTGCACGAGTACACGATACTGCACTTTCTGCACGAGTACACGATACTGCACTTTCTGCACGAGTACACGATACTGCACTTTCTGCACGAGTACACGATACTGCACTTTCTGCACGAGTACACGATACTGCACTTTCTGTACGAGTACAAGATACTGCACTTTCTGCACGAGTACACGATACTGCACTTTCTGCACGAGTACACGATACTGCACTTTCTACACGAGTACACGATACTGCACTTTCTGCACGAGTACACGATACTGCACTTTCTGCACGAGTACAGGATACTGCACCTTCTGCACGAGTACACGATACTGCACTTTCTGCACGAGTACACGATACTGCACTTTCTGCACGAGTACACGATACTGCACTTTCTACACGAGTACACGATACTGCACCTTCTGCACGAGTACACGATACTGCACTTTCTGCACGAGTACACGATACTGCACTTTCTACACGAGTACACGATTCTGCAATTTCTGCACGAGTACAAGATACTGCACTTTCTGCACGAGTACACGATACTGCACTTTCTGCACGAGTACACGATACTGCACTTTCTACACGAGTACACGATACTGCACTTTCTGCACGAGTACACGATACTGCACTTTCTGCACGAGTACAGGATACTGCACCTTCTGCACGAGTACACGATACTGCACTTTCTGCACGAGTACACGATACTGCACTTTCTGCACGAGTACACGATACTGCACTTTCTACACGAGTACACGATACTGCACCTTCTGCACGAGTACACGATACTGCACTTTCTGCACGAGTACACGATACTGCACTTTCTGCACGAGTACACGATAATGCACTTTCTGCACGAGTACACGATACTGCACTTTGTGCACGAGTACACGATACTGCACTTTCTGCACGAGTACACGATACTGCACTTTCTGCACGAGTATGCGATACTGCACTTTCTGCACGAGTACACGATACTGCACTTTCTGCACGAGTACACGATACTGCACTCTGCACAAGTACACGATAATGCACTTTCTGCACGAGTACAAGATACTGCACTTTCTGCACGAGTACACAATACTGCACTTTCTGCACGAGTACACGATACTGCACTTTCTGCACGAGTACACGATACTGCACTTTCTACACGAGTACACGATACTACACTTTCTGCACGAGTACACGATACTGCACTTTCTGCACGAGTACACAATACTGCACTTTCTGCACGAGTACAAGATACTGCACTTTCTGAAGGAGTACAAGATACTGCACTTTCTGCACGAGTACACGATACTGCACTTTCTGTACAAGTACACGATACTGCACCTTCTGCACGAGTACACGATACTGCACTTTCTGCACGAGTACACGATACTGCACTTTCTGCACGAGTACACAATACTGCACTTTCTGCACGAGTAAACGATACTGCACTTTCTGTACGAGTACACGATACTGCACTTTCTGCACGAGTACACGATTCTGCAATTTCTGCAAGAGTACAAGATACTGCACTTTCTGCACGAGTACACGATACTGCACTTTCTGCACGAGTACACAATACTGCACTTTCTGCACGAGTACACGATACTGCACTTTCTGCACGAGTACACGATACTACACTTTCTGCACGAGTATACGATACTGCACTTTCTGCACGAGTACACGATAATGCACTTTCTGCACGAGTACAAGATACTGCACTTTCTGCACGAGTACACGATACTGCACTTTCTACACGAGTACACGATACTGCACTTTCTGCACGAGTACACGATACTGCACTTTCTGCACGAGTACACAATACTGCACTTTCTGCACGAGTACAAGATACTGCACTTTCTGCACGAGTACTGGATACTGCACTTTCTGCACGAGTACACAATACTGCACTCTGCACGAGTACACGATACTGAACTTTCAGCACGAGTACTCGATACTGCACTTTCTGCACGAGTACACGATACTGCACTTTCTGCACGAGTACACGATACTGCACTTTTTGCACGAGTACACGATACTGCACTCTGCACGAGTACACGATACTGCACTTTCTGCACGAGTACACGATACTGCAATTTCTGCACGAGTACAAGATACTGCACTTTCTGCACGAGTACACGATACTGCACTTTCTACACGAGTACACGATTCTGCAATTTCTGCACGAGTACAAGATACTGCAATTTCTGCACGAGTACAAGATACTGCACTTTCTGCACGAGTACACGATACTGCACTTTCTGCACGAGTACACGATACTGCACTTTCTACACGAGTACACGATACTGCACTTTCTGCACGAGTACACGATACTGCACTTTCTGCACGAGTACAGGATACTGCACTTTCTGCACGAGTACACGATACTGCACTTTCTGCACGAGTATACGATACTGCACTTTCTGCACGAGTACACGATACTGCACTTTCTGCACGAGTACACGATACTGCACTCTGCACAAGTACACGATAATGCACTTTCTGCACGAGTACAAGATACTGCACTTTCTGCACGAGTACACGATACTGCACTTTCTGCACGAGTATACGATACTGCACTTTCTGCACGAGTACACGATACTGCACTTTCTGCACGAGTACACGATACTGCACTCTGCACAAGTACACGATAATGCACTTTCTGCACGAGTACAAGATACTGCACTTTCTGCACGAGTACACGATACTGCACTTTCTGCACGAGTACACGATACTGCACTTTCTGCACGAGTACACGATACTGCACTTTCTGCACGAGTACACGATACTGCACTTTCTTCACGAGTACACGATACTGCACTTTCTGCACGAGTACACGATACTGCACTTTCTGCACGAGTACACGATACTGCACTTTCTGCACGAGTACACGATACTGCACTTTCTGCACGAGTACACGATACTGCACTTTCTGCACGAGTATACGATACTGCACTTTCTGCACGAGTACACGATACTGCACTTTCTGCACGAGTACACGATACTGCACTCTGCACAAGTACACGATAATGCACTTTCTGCACGAGTACAAGATACTGCACTTTCTGCACGAGTACACGATACTGCACTTTCTACACGAGTACACGATACTACACTTTCTGCACGAGTACACGATACTGCACTTTCTGCACGAGTACACAATACTGCACTTTCTGCACGAGTACAAGATACTGCACTTTCTGACGGAGTACAAGATACTGCACTTTCTGTACAAGTACACAATACTGCACCTTCTGCACGAGTACACGATACTGCACTTTCTGCACGAGTACACGATACTGCACTTTCTGCACGAGTACACGATACTGCACTTTCTGCACGAGTACACGATACTGCACTTTCTGTACGAGTACACGATACTGCACTTTCTGCACGAGTACACAATACTGCACTTTCTGCACGAGTACACGATACTGCACTTTCTGTACGAGTACACGATACTGCACTTTCTGCACGAGTACACGATTCTGCAATTTCTGCAAGAGTACAAGATACTGCACTTTCTGCACGAGTACACGATACTGCACTTTCTACACGAGTACACGATACTGCACTTTCTGCACGAGTACACGATACTGCACTTTTTGCACGAGTACACGATACTGCACTCTGCACGAGTACACGATACTGCACTTTCTGCACGAGTACACGATACTGCAATTTCTGCACGAGTACAAGATACTGCACTTTCTGCACGAGTACACGATACTGCACTTTCTACACGAGTACACGATTCTGCAATTTCTGCACGAGTACAAGATACTGCAATTTCTGCACGAGTACAAGATACTGCACTTTCTGCACGAGTAAACGATACTGCACTTTCTGTACGAGTACACGATACTGCACTTTCTGCACGAGTACACGATTCTGCAATTTCTGCAAGAGTACAAGATACTGCACTTTCTGCACGAGTACACGATACTGCACTTTCTGCACGAGTACACAATACTGCACTTTCTGCACGAGTACACGATACTGCACTTTCTGCACGAGTACACGATACTACACTTTCTGCACGAGTATACGATACTGCACTTTCTGCACGAGTACACGATAATGCACTTTCTGCACGAGTACAAGATACTGCACTTTCTGCACGAGTACACGATACTGCACTTTCTACACGAGTACACGATACTGCACTTTCTGCACGAGTACACGATACTGCACTTTCTGCACGAGTACACAATACTGCACTTTCTGCACGAGTACAAGATACTGCACTTTCTGCACGAGTACTGGATACTGCACTTTCTGCACGAGTACACAATACTGCACTCTGCACGAGTACACGATACTGAACTTTCAGCACGAGTACTCGATACTGCACTTTCTGCACGAGTACACGATACTGCACTTTCTGCACGAGTACACGATACTGCACTTTTTGCACGAGTACACGATACTGCACTCTGCACGAGTACACGATACTGCACTTTCTGCACGAGTACACGATACTGCAATTTCTGCACGAGTACAAGATACTGCACTTTCTGCACGAGTACACGATACTGCACTTTCTACACGAGTACACGATTCTGCAATTTCTGCACGAGTACAAGATACTGCAATTTCTGCACGAGTACAAGATACTGCACTTTCTGCACGAGTACACGATACTGCACTTTCTGCACGAGTACACGATACTGCACTTTCTACACGAGTACACGATACTGCACTTTCTGCACGAGTACACGATACTGCACTTTCTGCACGAGTACAGGATACTGCACTTTCTGCACGAGTACACGATACTGCACTTTCTGCACGAGTATACGATACTGCACTTTCTGCACGAGTACACGATACTGCACTTTCTGCACGAGTACACGATACTGCACTCTGCACAAGTACACGATAATGCACTTTCTGCACGAGTACAAGATACTGCACTTTCTGCACGAGTACACGATACTGCACTTTCTGCACGAGTATACGATACTGCACTTTCTGCACGAGTACACGATACTGCACTTTCTGCACGAGTACACGATACTGCACTCTGCACAAGTACACGATAATGCACTTTCTGCACGAGTACAAGATACTGCACTTTCTGCACGAGTACACGATACTGCACTTTCTGCACGAGTACACGATACTGCACTTTCTGCACGAGTACACGATACTGCACTTTCTTCACGAGTACACGATACTGCACTTTCTGCACGAGTACACGATACTGCACTTTCTGCACGAGTACACGATACTGCACTTTCTGCACGAGTACACGATACTGCACTTTCTGCACGAGTACACGATACTGCACTTTCTGCACGAGTATACGATACTGCACTTTCTGCACGAGTACACGATACTGCACTTTCTGCACGAGTACACGATACTGCACTCTGCACAAGTACACGATAATGCACTTTCTGCACGAGTACAAGATACTGCACTTTCTGCACGAGTACACGATACTGCACTTTCTACACGAGTACACGATACTACACTTTCTGCACGAGTACACGATACTGCACTTTCTGCACGAGTACACAATACTGCACTTTCTGCACGAGTACAAGATACTGCACTTTCTGAAGGAGTACAAGATACTGCACTTTCTGCACGAGTACACGATACTGCACTTTCTGTACAAGTACACAATACTGCACCTTCTGCACGAGTACACGATACTGCACTTTCTGCACGAGTACACGATACTGCACTTTCTGCACGAGTACACGATACTGCACTTTCTGCACGAGTACACGATACTGCACTTTCTGTACGAGTACACGATACTGCACTTTCTGCACGAGTACACAATACTGCACTTTCTGCACGAGTACACGATACTGCACTTTCTGTACGAGTACACGATACTGCACTTTCTGCACGAGTACACGATTCTGCAATTTCTGCAAGAGTACAAGATACTGCACTTTCTGCACGAGTACACGATACTGCACTTTCTACACGAGTACACGATACTGCACTTTCTGCACGAGTACACGATACTGCACTTTTTGCACGAGTACACGATACTGCACTCTGCACGAGTACACGATACTGCACTTTCTGCACGAGTACACGATACTGCAATTTCTGCACGAGTACAAGATACTGCACTTTCTGCACGAGTACACGATACTGCACTTTCTACACGAGTACACGATTCTGCAATTTCTGCACGAGTACAAGATACTGCAATTTCTGCACGAGTACAAGATACTGCACTTTCTGCACGAGTACACGATACTGCACTTTCTGCACGAGTACACGATACTGCACTTTCTACACGAGTACACGATACTGCACTTTCTGCACGAGTACACGATACTGCACTTTCTGCACGAGTACAGGATACTGCACTTTCTGCACGAGTACACGATACTGCACTTTCTGCACGAGTATACGATACTGCACTTTCTGCACGAGTACACGATACTGCACTTTCTGCACGAGTACACGATACTGCACTCTGCACAAGTACACGATAATGCACTTTCTGCACGAGTACAAGATACTGCACTTTCTGCACGAGTACACGATACTGCACTTTCTGCACGAGTATACGATACTGCACTTTCTGCACGAGTACACGATACTGCACTTTCTGCACGAGTACACGATACTGCACTCTGCACAAGTACACGATAATGCACTTTCTGCACGAGTACAAGATACTGCACTTTCTGCACGAGTACACGATACTGCACTTTCTGCACGAGTACACGATACTGCACTTTCTGCACGAGTACACGATACTGCACTTTCTGCACGAGTACACGATACTGCACTTTCTGCACGAGTACACGATACTGCACTTTCTGCACGAGTACACGATACTGCACTTTCTGCACGAGTACACGATACTGCACTTTCTGCACGAGTACACGATACTGCACTTTCTGCACGAGTACACGATACTGCACTTTCTGCACGAGTATACGATACTGCACTTTCTGCACGAGTACACGATACTGCACTTTCTGCACGAGTACACGATACTGCACTCTGCACAAGTACACGATAATGCACTTTCTGCACGAGTACAAGATACTGCACTTTCTGCACGAGTACACGATACTGCACTTTCTACACGAGTACACGATACTACACTTTCTGCACGAGTACACGATACTGCACTTTCTGCACGAGTACACAATACTGCACTTTCTGCACGAGTACAAGATACTGCACTTTCTGAAGGAGTACAAGATACTGCACTTTCTGCACGAGTACACGATACTGCACTTTCTGTACAAGTACACGATACTGCACCTTCTGCACGAGTACACGATACTGCACTTTCTGCACGAGTACACGATACTGCACTTTCTGCACGAGTACACGATACTGCACTTTCTGCACGAGTACACGATACTGCACTTTCTGTACGAGTACACGATACTGCACTTTCTGCACGAGTACACAATACTGCACTTTCTGCACGAGTACACGATACTGCACTTTCTGTACGAGTACACGATACTGCACTTTCTGCACGAGTACACGATTCTGCAATTTCTGCAAGAGTACAAGATACTGCACTTTCTGCACGAGTACACGATACTGCACTTTCTACACGAGTACACGATACTGCACTTTCTGCACGAGTACACAATACTGCACTTTCTGCATGAGTACACGATACTGCACTTTCTGCACGAGTACACGATACTACACTTTCTGCACGAGTATACGATACTGCACTTTCTGCACAAGTACACGATACTGCACTTTTTGCACGAGTACACGATAATGCACTTTCTGCACGAGTACAAGATACTGCACGTTCTGCACGAGTACACGATACTGCACTTTCTACACGAGTACACGATACTGCACTTTCTGCACGAGTACACGATACTGCACTTTCTGCACGAGTACACAATACTGCACTTTCTGCACGAGTACAAGATACTGCACTTTCTGCACGAGTACAAGATACTGCACTTTCTGCACGAGTACACGATTCTGCACGAGTACACGATACTGAACTTTCAGCACGAGTACACGATACTGCACTTTCTGCACGAGTACACGATACTGCACTTTCTGCACGAGTACACGATACTGCACTTTTTGCACGAGTACACGATACTGCACTCTGCACGAGTACACGATACTGCACTTTCTGCACGAGTACACGATACTGCACTCTGCACGAGTACACGATACTGCACTTTCTGCACCAGTACAAGATACTGCACTTTCTGCACGAGTACAAGATACTGCACTTTCAGCACGAGTACACAATACTGCACTTTCTGCACGAGTACACGATTCTGCACGAGTACACGATACTGCACTTTCTGCACGAGTACACGATACTGCACTTTCTGCACGAGTACACGATACTGCACTTTCTGCACGAGTACACGATACTGCACTTTCTGCACGAGTACACGATACTGCACTTTCTGCACGAGTATACGATACTGCACTTTCTGCACGAGTATACGATACTGCACTTTCTGCACGAGTACACGATACTGCACTTTCTGCACGAGTACAAGATACTGCACTTTCTGCACGAGTACAAGATACTGCACTTTCTGCACGAGTACAAGATACTGCACTTTCTGCACGAGTACACGATACTGCACTTTCTGCACGAGTACACGATACTGCACTTTCTGCACGAGTACACGATACTGCACTTTCTGCACGAGTACACGATACTGCACTTTCTGCACGAGTACACGATACTGCACTCTCTTGAGCTGCAGTAAATGAATAGTTTATTTATGTATTGTAATTAGATTTAAAGTGTATTCAAATGTTACTCTAAATAAACGCTGTCACTGATGATTAATTTAGTCAGCGATTATTTTTATTGTATATTTGGACTTTTTGATTACATTATAGGCCAAATAAAGGTGTAAATATGGTGACTGGAGGCTTCCAGATAAAGAATAATTATGAATAAAGTGTATTATTTATTAAACTGACCAATAGTTTATTATTATTATTTAAATTCTATAATGTTTGACATGTGTTATAGAGTCTGTATCGTCCAGTTAACGATTACGATGATCAAGTATTGTGGATGATTCTTTTTTATAGTCGACTGCAGTTGTAGTGGAGCATTTGTCTTCTGGTGCAGCAGATCAACTCTTACTTCCAGGTTTACGAGAGATAAAATCCTTTATAATCAGACGCAGACAGTGCACGGATCCGACTGTCAAAGGGCTGTTTTTGAATGTTGTTGTTTTAGTTGGTATTGTTGTTGTTGTTGATGTTACTTTTATTGTTGTCACTGCTGTTGATGGTGGTTGTGGCGCTGTTGATGGTGGTTGTGGTGCTGTTGTTGGTGGTTGTGGCGCTGTTGATGGTGGTTGCTGTTGATGGTGGTTGCTGTTGATGGTGGTTGTGGCGCTGTTGATGGTGGTTGTGGCGCTGTTGATGGTGGTTGTGGCGCTGTTGATGGTGGTTGCTGTTGATGGTGGTTATGGCGCTGTTGATGGTGGTTGCTGTTGATGGTGGTTGCTGTTCATGGTGGTTGCTGTTGATGGTGGTTGCTGTTGATGGTGGTTGTGGCGCTGTTGATGGTGGTTGTGGCGCTGTTGATGGTGGTTGCTGTTGATGGTGGTTGCTGTTGATGGTGATTGTGGTGCTGTTGATGGTGGTTGTGGAGCTGTTGATGGTGGTTGCTGTTGATGGTGGTTGCTGTTGATGGTGGTTGTGGCGCTGTTGATGGTGGTTGTGGCGCTGTTGATGGTGGTTGTGGCGCTGTTGATGGTAGTTGCTGTTGATGGTGGTTGCTGTTGATGGTAGTCGCTGTTGTTGGTGGTTGTGGCGCTGTTGACGGTGGTTGTGGCGCTGTTGATGGTGGTTGTGGTGCTGTTGATGGTGGTTGTGGTGGTGGTTGTGGCGCTGTTGCTGGTGGTTGTGGCGCTGTTGATGGTGGTTGTGGCGCTGTTGATGGTGGTTGCGGTTGATGGTGGTTGCTGTTGATGGTGGTCGCTGTTAATGGTGGTTGTGGTGGTGCTGTTGATGGTGGTTGCTGTTGATGGTGGTTGCTGTTGATGGTAGTCGCTGTTGTTGGTGGTTGTGGCGCTGTTGATGGTGGTTGTGGCGCTGTTGATGGTGGTTGTGGTGCTGTTGATGGTGGTTGTGGCGCTGTTGTTGGTGGTTGTGGCGCTGTTGATGGTGGTTGTGGCGCTGTTGATGGTGGTTGTGGTGCTGTTGTTGGTGGTTGTGGCGCTGCTGATGGTGGTTGTGGCGCTGTTGATGGTGGTTGTGGTGCTGTTGATGGTGGTTGTGGCGCTGTTGTTGGTGGTTGTGGCGCTGTTGATGGTGGTTGTGGCGCTGTTGATGGTGGTGGTTGCTGTTGATGGTGGTCGCTGTTGATGGTGGTTGTGGCACTGTTGATGGTGGTTGTGGTGGTGCTGTTGATGGTGGTTGTGGCGCTGTTGATGGTGGTTGTGGTGCTGTTGATGGTGGTTGTGGTGCTGTTGTTGGTGGTCGTGGCGCTGTTGATGGTGGTTGTGGTGCTGTTGATGGTGGTTGCTGTTGATGGTGGTTATGGCGCTGTTGATGGTGGTTGTGGTGCTGTTGATGGTGGTTGTGGTGCTGTTGTTGGTGGTTGTGGCGCTGCTGATGGTGGTTGCTGTTGATGGTGGTTGCTGTTGATGGTGGTTGCTGTTGATGGTGGTTGTGGTGCTGTTGTTGGTGGTTGTGGCGCCGTTGTTGGTGGTTGTGGTGCTGTTGATGGTGGTTGTGGTGCTGTTGTTGGTGGTTGTGGCGCTGTTGATGGTGGGTGTGGCGCTGTTAATGGTGGTTGTGGTGCTGTTGTTGGTGGTTGTGGCGCTGCTGATGGTGGTTGTGGCGCTGTTGATGGTGGTTGCTGTTGATGGTGGTTGTGGCGCTGTTGATGGTGGTTGCTGTTGATGGTGGTTGCTGTTGATGGAGGTTGTGGTGTTGTTGATGGTGGTTGTGGCGCTGTTGATGGTGGTTGTGGTGCTGTTGATGGTGGTTGTGGTGCTGTTGATGGTGGTTGTGGTACTGTTGATGGTGGTTGTGGTGCTGTTGATGGTGGTTGTGGTGCTGTTGTTGGTGGTTGTAGTGTTGTCGATGGTGGTTGTGGTGCTGTTGTTGGTGGTTGTGGCGCTGTTGATGGTGGTTGTGGTGCTGTTGATGTCGGTTGTGGCGCTGTTGATGGTGGTTGTGGTGCTGTTGTTGGTGGTTGTGGCGCTGCTGATGGTGGTTGCTGTTGATGGTGGTTATGGCGCTGTTGATGGTGGTTGCTGTTGTTGGTGGTTGCTGTTGATGGTGGTTGTGGCGCTGTTGTTGGTGGTTGTGGCGCTGTTGATGGTGGTTGTGGCGCTGTTGTTGGTGGTTGTGGCGCTGTTGTTGGTGGTTGTGGCGCTGTTGATAGTGGTTGTGGTGCTGTTGTTGGTGGTTGTGGCGCTGTTGATGGTGGTTGTGGTGCTGTTGTTGGTGGTTGTGGCGCTGCTGATGGTGGTTGTGGCGCTGTTGATGGTGGTTGCTGTTGATGGTGGTTGCTGATGATGGTGGTTGCTCTTGATGGTGGTTGCTGTTGATGGTGGTTGTGGCGCTGTTGATGGTGGTTGTGGTGCTGTAGATGGTGGTTGTGGCGCTGTTGATGTTGGTTGTGGCGCTGTTGATGATGGTTGTGGCGCTGTTGATGGTGGTTGCACAGCTGTTGATGGTGGTGGTTGCTGTTGATGGTGGTTGTTGCGCTGTTGATGGTGGTTTTGGCACTGTTGATGGTGGTTGTGGTGGTGCTGTTGATGGTGGTTGTGGCGCTGTTGATGGTGGTTGTGGTGCTGTTGATGGTGTTTGTGGTGCTGTTGTTGGTGGTCGTGGCGCTGTTGATGGTGGTTGTGGCACTGTTGGTGGTTGTGGTGCTGTTGATGGTGGTTGTGGTGCTGTTGTTGGTGGTTGTGGCGCTGTTGATGGTGGTTGTGGCGCTGCTGATGGTGGTTGCTGTTGATGGTGGTTGTGGTGCTGTTGTTGGTGGTTGTGGCGCTGTGGTTGGTGGTTGTGGGGCTGTTCATGGTGGTTGTGGCGCTGTTGTTGGTGGTTGTGGTGGTGCTGTTGATGGTGGTTGTGGCGCTGTTGATGGTGGTTGTGGTGCTGTTGATGGTGTTTGTGGTGCTGTTGTTGGTGGTTGTGGCGCTGTTGTTGGTGGTTGTGGTGCTGTTGTTGGTGGTTGTGGTGCTGTTGTTGGTGGTTTTGGCGCTGCTGATGGTGGTTGCTGTTGATGGTGGTTGCTGTTGATGGTGGTTGCTGTTGATGGTGGTTGCTGTTGATGGTGGTTGCTGTTGATGGTGGTTGCTGTTGATGGTGGTTGTGGCGCTGTTGATGGTGGTTGTGGTGCTGTAGATGGTGGTTGTGGCGCTGTTGATGTTGGTTGTGGCGCTGTTGATGATGGTTGTGGCGCTGTTGATGGTGGTTGCGCAGCTGTTGATGGTGGTGGTTGCTGTTGATAGTGGTTGTTGCGCTGTTGATGGTGGTTTTGGCACTGTTGATGGTGGTTGTCGTGGTGCTGTTGATGGTGGTTGTGGCGCTGTTGATGGTGGTTGTGGTGCTGTTGATGGTGGTTGTGGTGCTGTTGTTGGTGGTCGTGGCGCTGTTGATGGTGGTTGTGGCGCTGTTGATGGTGGTTGTGGTGCTGTTGATGGTGGTTGTGGTGCTGTTGTTGGTGGTTGTGGCGCTGTTGATGGTGGTTGTGGTGCTGTTGTTGGTGGTTGTGGCGCTGCTGATGGTGGTTGCTGTTGATGGTGGTTATGGCGCTGTTGATGGTGGTTGCTGTTGATGGTGGTTGTGGTGCTGTTGTTGGTGGTTGTGGCGCTGTTGTTGGTGGTTGTGGTGCTGTTCATGGTGGTTGTGGCGCTGTTGTTGGTGGTTGTGGCGCTGTTGATGGTGGTTGTGGCGCTGTTGTTGGTGGTTGTGGTGCTGTTGTTGGTGGTTGTGGCGCTGCTGATGGTGGTTGTGGCGCTGTTGATGGTGGTTGCTGTTGACGGTGGTTGTGGCGCTGTTGATGGTGGTTGCTGTTGATGGTGGTTGCTGTTGATGGTGGTTTTGGTGCTGTTGATGGTGGTTGTGGCGCTGTTGATGGTGGTTGTGGTGCTGTTGATGGTGGTTGTGGCGCTGTTGTTGGTGGTTGTGGCGCTGTTGATGGTGTTTGTTGCGCTGTTGATGGTGGTTGTGGTACTGTTGATGGTGGTTGTGGCGCTGTTGTTGGTGGTTGTGGTGCTGTTGATGGTGGTTGTGGTGCTGTTGATGGTGGTTGTGGTACTGTTGATGGTGGTTGTGGTGCTGTTGATGGTGGTTGTGGTGCTGTTGTTGGTGGTTGTGGTGTTGTCGATGGTGGTTGTGGCGCTGTTGATGGTGGTTGTGGTGCTGTTGATGGTGGTTGTGGCGCTGTTGTTGGTGGTTGTGGCGCTGTTGATGGTGTTTGTGGCGCTGTTGATGGTGGTGGTTTCTGTTGATGGTGGTCGCTGTTGATGGTGGTTGTGGCGCTGCTGATGGTGGTTGCTGTTGATGGTGGTTATGGCGCTGTTGATGGTGGTTGCTGTTGATGGTGGTTGTGGTGCTGTTGATGGTGGTTGTGGTGCTGTTGATGGTGTTTGTGGTGCTGTTGTTGGTGGTCGTGGCGCTGTTGATGGTGGTTGTGGCGCTGTTGATGGTGGTTGTGGTGCTGTTGATGGTGGTTGTGGTGCTGTTGTTTGTGGTTGTGGAGCTGTTGATGGTGGTTGTGGTGCTGTTGATGGTGGTTGTGGCGCTGTTGATGGTGGTTGTGGTGCTGTTGTTGGTGGTTGTGGCGCTGCTGATGGTGGTTGCTGTTGATGGTCGTTATGGCGCTGTTGATGGTGGTTGCTGTTGATGGTGGTTGCTGTTGATGGTGGTTGCTGTTGATGGTGGTTGTGCTGCTGTTTTTGGTGGTTGTGGCGCTGTTGATGGTGGTTGTGGTGCTGTTGTTCGTGGTTGTGGTGTTGTTGATGGTGGTTGTGGTGCTGTTGTTGGTGGTTGTGGTGCTGTTGATGGTGTTTGTGGTGCTGTTGTTGGTGGTTGTGGCGCTGCTGATGGTGGTTGCTGTTGATGGTCGTTATGGCGCTGTTGATGGTGGTTGCTGTTGATGGTGGTTGCTGTTGATGGTGGTTGCTGTTGATGGTGGTTGTGCTGCTGTTGTTGGTGGTTGTGGCGCTGTTGATGGTGGTTGTGGTGCTGTTGTTCGTGGTTGTGGTGTTGTTGATGGTGGTTGTGGTGCTGTTGTTGGTGGTTGTGGTGCTGTAGATGGTGGTTGTGGCGCTGTTGATGTTGGTTGTGGCGCTGTTGATGATGGTTGTGGCGCTGTTGATGGTGGTTGCGCAGCTGTTGATGGTGGTGGTTGCTGTTGATGGTGGTTGTTGCGCTGTTGATGGTGGTTTTGGCACTGTTGATGGTGGTTGTAGTGGTGCTGTTGATTGTGGTTGTGGCGCTGTTGTTGGTGGTTGTGGTGCTGTTGATGGTGGTTGTGGTGCTGTTGTTGGTGGTTGTGGCGCTGTTGATGGTGGTTGTGGTGCTGTTGTTGGTGGTTGTGGCGCTGCTGATGGTGGTTGCTGTTGATGGTGGTTGTGGTGCTGTTGTTGGTGGTTGTGGCGCTGTTGTTGGTGGTTATGGTGCTGTTCATGGTGGTTGTGGCGTTGTTGTTGGTGGTTGTGGTGGTGCTGTTGATGGTGGTTGTGGCGCTGTTGATGGTGGTTGTGGTGCTGTTGATGGTGTTTGTGGTGCTGTTGTTGGTGGTCGTGGCGCTGTTGATGGTGGTTGTGGCACTGTTGGTGGTTGTGGTGCTGTTGATGGTGGTTGTGGCGCTGTTGATGGTGGTTGTGGCGCTGTTGTTGGTGGTTGTGGCGCTGTTGTTGGTGGTTGTGGTGCTGTTGTTGGTGGTTTTGGCGCTGCTGATGGTGGTTGTGGCGCTGTTGATGGTGGTTGCTGTTGATGGTGGTTGCTGTTGATGGTGGTTGCTGTTGATGGTGGTTGCTGTTGATGGTGGTTGCTGTTGATGGTGGTTGTGGCGCTGTTGATGGTGGTTGTGGTGCTGTAGATGGTGGTTGTGGCGCTGTTGATGTTGGTTGTGTCGCTGTTGATGATGGTTGTGGCGCTGTTGATGGTGGTTGCGCAGCTGTTGATGGTGGTGGTTGCTGTTGATGGTGGTTGTTGCGCTGTTGATGGTGGTTTTGGCACTGTTGATGGTGGTTGTGGTGGTGCTGTTGATGGTGGTTGTGGCGCTGTTGATGGTGGTTGTGGTGCTGTTGATGGTGGTTGTGGTGCTGTTGTTGGTGGTCGTGGCGCTGTTGATGGTGGTTGTGGCGCTGTTGATGGTGGTTGTGGTGCTGTTGATGGTGGTTGTGGTGCTGTTGTTGGTGGTTGTGGCGCTGTTGATGGTGGTTGTGGTGCTGTTGTTGGTGGTTGTGGCGCTGCTGATGGTGGTTGCTGTTGATGGTGGTTATGGCGCTGTTGATGGTGGTTGCTGTTGATGGTGGTTGTGGTGCTGTTGTTGGTGGTTGTGGCGCTGTTGTTGGTGGTTGTGGTGCTGTTCATGGTGGTTGTGGCGCTGTTGTTGGTGGTTGTGGCGCTGTTGATGGTGGTTGTGGCGCTGCTGATGGTGGTTGTGGCGCTGTTGATGGTGGTTGCTGTTGACGGTGGTTGTGGCGCTGTTGATGGTGGTTGCTGTTGATGGTGGTTGCTGTTGATGGTGGTTGTGGTGCTGTTGATGGTGGTTGTGGCGCTGTTGATGGTGGTTGTGGCGCTGTTGTTGGTGGTTGTGGCGCTGTTGATGGTGTTTGTGGCGCTGTTGATGGTGGTTGTGGTACTGTTGATGGTGGTTGTGGCGCTGTTGTTGGTGGTTGTGGTGCTGTTGATGGTGGTTGTGGTGCTGTTGATGGTGGTTGTGGTACTGTTGATGGTGGTTGTGGTGCTGTTGATGGTGGTTGTGGTGCTGTTGTTGGTGGTTGTGGTGTTGTCGATGGTGGTTGTGGCGCTGTTGATGGTGGTTGTGGTGCTGTTGATGGTGGTTGTGGCGCTGTTGTTGGTGGTTGTGGCGCTGTTGATGGTGTTTGTGGCACTGTTGATGGTGGTGGTTTCTGTTGATGGTGGTCGCTGTTGATGGTGGTTGTGGTGCTGTTGATGGTGGTTGTGGTGCTGTTGATGGTGTTTGTGGTGCTGTTGTTGGTGGTCGTGGCGCTGTTGATGGTGGTTGCGGCGCTGTTGATGGTGGTTGTGGTGCTGTTGATGGTGGTTGTGGTGCTGTTGTTTGTGGTTGTGGAGCTGTTGATGGTGGTTGTGGTGCTGTTGATGGTGGTTGTGGCGCTGTTGATGGTTGTTGTGGTGCTGTTGTTGGTGGTTGTGGCGCTGCTGATGGTGGTTGCTGTTGATGGTCGTTATGGCGCTGTTGATGGTGGTTGCTGTTGATGGTGGTTGCTGTTGATGGTGGTTGTGCTGCTGTTGTTGGTGGTTGTGGCGCTGTTGATGGTGGTTGTGGTGCTGTTGATGGTGGTTGTGGTGCTGTTGTTGGTGGTTGTGGTGCTGTTGATGGTGTTTGTGGTGCTGTTGTTGGTGGTTGTGGCGCTGCTGATGGTGGTTGCTGTTGATGGTCGTTATGGCGGTTGCTGTTGATGGTGGTTGCTGTTGATGGTGGTTGCTGTTGATGGTGGTTGTGCTGCTGTTGTTGGTGGTTGTGGCGCTGTTGATGGTGGTTGTGGTGCTGTTGTTCGTGGTTGTGGTGTTGTTGATGGTGGTTGTGGTGCTGTTGTTGGTTGTTGTGGCGCTGTTGATGGTGGTTGTGGTGCTGTTGTTGGTGGTTGTGGCGCTGCTGATGGTGGTTGCTGTTGATGGTCGTTATGGCGCTGTTGATGGTGGTTGCTGTTGATGGTGGTTGCTGTTGATGGTGGTTGCTGTTGATGGTGGTTGTGCTGCTGTTGTTGGTGGTTGTGGCGCTGTTGATGGTGGTTGTGGTGCTGTTGTTCGTGGTTGTGGTGTTGTTGATCGTGGTTGTGGTGTTGTTGTTGGTGGTTGTGGTGCTGTTGTTGGTGGTTGTGGCGCTGTTGATGGTGGTTGTGGTGCTGTTGTTGGTGGTTGTGGTGCTGTTGTTGGTGGTTGTGGCGCTGTTGATGGTGGTTGTGGTGCTGTTGATGGTGGTTGTGGCGCTGTTGATGGTGGTTGTGGTGCTGTTGATGGTGGTTGTGGCGCTGTTGATGGTGGTTGTGGCGCTGTTGATGGTGGTTGTGGTACTGTTGATGGTGGTTGTGGCGCTGTTGTTGGTGGTTGTGGTGTTGTTGATGGTGGTTGTGGTGCTGCTGCTGCTGTTGTTGCTGTGGTTGTTGTTAATATTGTTCATTAATGCTGTTGTTGCATAACTCCAGTTTGAGTGTTATTTACAGATATTTGTGGTCAGTTATTGTTGGTTTTATAGACGTCATTCCGTGTGTGAATAAGACGTGTTTATCTGAAGGCGTTTCACACAAGACGAGAAGTATAAAGTCAACAGGAAGTGTGTTTGTGTGTGTGTGTGTGTGTGTGTATGGGTGTGTGTGTGTGTGAATGTTGATTGGTTCAATCTGAGACTCACACGATTTCTGTTAATGAGACACAGACCCAGCCGTTTGAAAAGAGGATGTTTTTCTTCTGAAGACGTCCATGTTAAAGGGCCCATGACAGGTTTTTAAGATGTTCTCATTTTGACTTTATTTGGTGTATTTGTACCTGTTGTACATATAAATGATAGTTTTACACCAATCGAGCAGGTATTTGTGGAGAAAAGGTTGAAAAATCTGTAGAAAATGACAGGAAGTGACATCACACCAGGGACACTCATACAGGAAGTGACATCACACCAGGGACACTCACACAGGAAGTGACATCACACCAGGGACACTCACACAGGAAGTGACATCACACCAGGGACACTCACACAGGAAGTGACATCACACCAGGGACACTCATACAGGAAGTGACATCACACCAGGGACACTCATACAGGAAGTGACACCACACCAGGGACACTCATACAGGAAGTGACATCACACCAGGGACACTCATACAGGAAGTGACATCACACCAGGGACACTCATACAGGAAGTGACATCACACCAGGGACACACATACAGGAAGTGACATCACACCAGGGACACTCACACAGGAAGTGACATCACACCAGGGACACTCACACAGGAAGTGACATCACACCAGGGACACTCACACAGGAAGTAACATCACACCAGGGACACTCATACAGGAAGTGACATCACACCAGGGACACTCATACAGGAAGTGACATCACACCAGGGACACTCACACAGGAAGTAACATCACACCAGGGACACTCATACAGGAAGTGACATCACACCAGGGACACTCATACAGGAAGTAACATCACACCAGGGACACTCATACAGGAAGTGACATCACACCAGGGACACTCATACAGGAAGTGACATCACACCAAGGACACTCATACAGGAAGTGACATCACACCAGGGACACTCATACAGGAAGTAACATCACACCAGGGACACTCATATAGGAAGTGACATCACACCAGGGACACTCACACAGGAAGTGACATCACACCAGGGACACTCATACAGGAAGTGACATCACACCAGGGACACTCATACAGGAAGTGACATCACACCAGGGACACTCATTCCAGTCAAAGTTTATGCAGAATTGACACAAAAGAAACAACTCATCAATTCAATAAAATAAAATCGCTCTCATATATTTTTATCCGTCAAAAAAAAAAAAAAAGTGAGATTAGTTTTGCCCAGTGTTTGTTGGGTAATTTCCAAGTGTGATGTCATCAATTACAAACAGGAAATTAAATTATAAACCTAAAAAATGTGCCATTCCATGATGACATTTTAATAAATTTTAGCAAAATTTTGTACAGAAATATATAAAACTTAACTGTGTTTTAGTTCAATGAGTCGTCCGACCTGTAGGGGGCACTTTAAGTCCAACCATCAGATTTATCGACAAAGTGAAATCCTGGGCTGTAACTAACGATTCTTTACGTGATGATTTATTTATACTTTTTAAACACATCATCAGCCAAATAAAGATTGAAATCTTGTGACTGAAGTTTAAAATGTGAGAATATTTAGAAAAGCTTTGTTATTTCAATGATTATTTGAATAAAATCATGCTGTTGTGTTGTAGAGTGTGTATAACATTTATGACAATCAAAATGACTTTATTCATCACATTCCTGTAGATTGTGAGGACTTTACTGTCACGTTTTAGAGTGTAGTTTGATCTGAAATGACTTAAACGATTCTCACAGTTATTATCCTGTATTTATCACGATCACATTATGACCTGAATAGTCCAGATTAGTCGCTTAATCTCATTTCCTCCGTCGTGCTCTTATTTTGAAGGCTCAACGCTCACATTTTAACACGTCGTTTTCGCTCGTCCGCGACAAACGTTCAGAGCGTTGAATTTGGCGCCGTTTGTGTCTTCGTCCGACAGACGGTTCACGCCTCGGTCGCCGGGGAAACCTATAACTCTCTTTTATTTACGGCCCCGCCCCGGCTCCATCTGCTCCGGAACGGCCTCGGACACGTTTAAACATGGCACACAACGTTAGCTTCAAACCATAAGTCGTGTTATTGTTATTTTCTTTTGTTTGTTTTTTGACTTGTTGTTTTCTGTTGGTTGTTTTTGTCGGATTAAATTGAGCATGTTTGTTTTTTCCGGTTTTATATTCGTGTATCACTTTTTTAAAAACGGTTTTGTTTGTAAAATGTGCAGTATAAATAAAGTGCATTTTGTCACGCTCTCGAGATGAGATCCAAACCTCAAACCCTGCGGTCGCTGGGTGTGATGGAATCTACTGGAAACTCTAGTCAGTCTGCATTATGCGTGTTGTTTTTCCACCTTTTCAGAGACGATCCCTCGTGAGGATGTGTGTCAGCGCTCCATCTACTGGCAGCAAGGGGGAATTACCACGGGGAAATAAACAAAAGCTAGCCCGTCCCGACACGCTAATGTACGCACGCAGCTGTAACAAACGAGTCTGTGTTGATTTAGGGACTTTAAAAGCGCGGAGGAGCGGCGTGAGTTTGAATCCGGCTCTCGACAGTTTGCTGCGTGTCCTTCCAGAGTCTCATCCCCGTTTAACACGGCGCTGTCCTGTCGGGCGACGCCCATGGGTCAAAACATCCGTTAAAAAACACCAGCACAGGAACAACAACTGTGTGAAAAGTGAGTGTTTTTGTGAAGCTCAAAGAAGACGAGCTCGTAAACAGATCAACAACAACAACAACAACAACAACAACAACAACAACAAGATCAACAACAACAACAACAACAACAAGATCAACAACAACTGCAGAAGCTGTGTTTTTGATGAATAAACTGTGTTAGAACAGGCTTTAAAGCTCTAGAAAGTCTATTTTGATGATCCAAGTCAGAACATAATCGTACAAACTAAAATATAATAATAATCGTGACAATTTCAGAAGCAAAATTAAGCGTTTTTTAATTCGATCTCTCGTCCAAACAAACACATATAAATGTAAAGCACCTTTTTATCTCTCTTTTAGTCTTAAACTGGATTTGGTCACGAACCTGAACATCAACGTGTCAAGACGATCAAACCAAAACGACACATTTCCCCGTCGCGCTCTCGATAATCGCGAATAATCGTTAAATCGTCTTCATATTTCTCTCCGTAACATGAAAAACGGCGACTCTTAAATCTGACAACGCGACGGAAACAAACGCCGGGCATTTGAGCGACGACGGCGGCGTTGAGGCCGAGCGGCGCGAGGACTGGAGGGCGTGAGGCCTGGCATATGCTGCTGTTTTTATGCCCCTCCGTCCCTCTGAAACCCCCCTGCCCTCCCCCCACGCTCAGCCCTCTGAGTGCACGTGTGGCGGGCAGAGGGGGGCGTTTCTCTCTCCTCGCTTTGTTTCACCGTTTTCCAGCTCGAGGGGCGTCTCCGTGGAAACACATTTGAATTCAGAACCAATTTAAGGTCGCGGGAAAAGCACGGAGGGGGCAAGAACGAGGAGGCAAGAACGAGTAGGCAAGAACGAGGAGGGAAGAACGAGGAGGCAAGAACGAGGAGGGAAGAACGAGGGGGAAAGAACGAGGAGGGAAGAACGAGGAGGGAAGAACGAGGAGGGAAGAACGAGGAGGCAAGAACGAGGAGGGAAGAACGAGGAGGGAAGAACGAGGAGGCGAGAACGAGGGGGAAAGAACGAGGAGGGAAGAACGAGGAGGGAAGAACGAGGAGGGAAAGAACGAGGGGGGAAGAACGAGGAGAGAAGAACGAGGAGGGAAGAACGAGGAGGGAAGAACGAGGAGGGAAGAACGAGGAGGGAAGAACGAGGAGGGAAAGAACGAGGAGGGGAGAATGAGGAGGCGAGAACGAGGAGGGAAGAACGAGGAGGCAAGAACGAGGAGGGAAGAACGAGGAGGCGAGAACGAGGAGGCGAGAACGAGGAGGGAAGAACGAGGAGGCAAGAACGAGGAGGGAAGAACGAGGAGGGAAGAACGAGGAGGCGAGAACGAGGAGGCGAGAACGAGGAGGCGAGAACGAGGAGGCGAGAACGAGGAGGGAAGAACGAGGAGGGAAGAACGAGGGGGGAAGAACGAGGAGGGAAGAACGAGGAGGCGAGAACGAGGAGGCGAGAACGAGGAGGCGAGAACGAGGGGGAAGAACGAGGGGGAAAGAACGAGGAGGGAAGAACGAGGAGGGAAGAACGAGGAGGCAAGAACGAGGAGGGAAGAACGAGGAGGCAAGAACGAGGAGGGAAGAACGAGGAGGCGAGAACGAGGGGGAAAGAACGAGGAGGGAAGAACGAGGGGGGAAGAACGAGGAGAGAAGAACGAGGAGGGAAGAACGAGGAGGGGAGAATGAGGAGGGAAGAACGAGGAGGCGAGAACGAGGGGGAAAGAACGAGGAGGCAAGAACGAGGAGGGAAGAACGAGGAGGCGAGAACGAGGAGGGAAGAACGAGGAGGGAAAGAACGAGGAGGGGAGAATGAGGAGGCGAGAACGAGGAGGGAAGAACGAGGAGGCAAGAACGAGGAGGGAAGAACGAGGAGGGAAGAACGAGGAGGCGAGAACGAGGAGGGAAGAACGAGGAGGGAAGAACGAGGAGGCGAGAACGAGGAGGCGAGAACGAGGAGGGAAGAACGAGGGGGGAAGAACGAGGAGGGAAGAACGAGGAGGCGAGAACGAGGAGGCGAGAACGAGGAGGCGAGAACGAGGGGGCAAGAACGAGGGGGGAAGAACGAGGAGGGAAGAACGAGGAGGGAAGAACGAGGGGGGAAGAACGAGGAGGGAAGAACGAGGAGGCGAGAACGAGGAGGCGAGAACGAGGAGGCGAGAACGAGGGGGCAAGAACGAGGGGGGAAGAACGAGGAGGGAAGAACGAGGAGGGAAGAACGAGGGGGCAAGATCAAGGGGGGAGGACGAGGGGGGAGGACGAGGGGGGAGAACGGGGTGAGGGAGAAGAAGAGGAAGAAGAGGAAGAAGAGGAGAGGCGTTCCGGGACGAGGCCGACGATCGGGAAATCCAATAACATCTGGATTTGTTGATCGGATTCGAGCCAAACATTTGGACTTTATAAAGACCGTGTTGCGTTTTACGACCTTTTCGTTTGATCTAAATTCAGACCCTTTAGTGTCACGAGTAACAGAGGGCGTGGCCTGTAAAGCGCCGAGAGGGGTTTAACGAAGGGCGTGGCCTGTAAAGCGCCGAGGGGGTTTAACGAAGGGCGTGGCCTGTAAAGCGCCGAGAGGGGTTTAACGAAGGGCGTGGCCTGTAAAGCGCCGAGAGGGGTTTAACGAAGGGCGTGGCCTGTAAAGCGCCGAGGGGGTTTAACGAAGGGCGTGGCCTGTAAAGCGCCGAGGGGGTTTAACGAAGGGCGTGGCCTGTAAAGCGCCGAGGGGGTTTAACGAAGGGCGTGGCCTGTAAAGCCCATTTTCCTGCCGCGCTCTCGATAATCGCGAATAATTTCGCCTCATTTTCTGGACATAAAACTTGAATAAATCCTTCTGTTTGTTCAGTAGAAGGTTGTAAAGTCTGTGTTCGGAGCTTAAGTGGATTAAATGCAATCATAAAAACAAATTGAGCCGATTGGACAGTTTTGTTGAAAACCTAAATGTTGTGAGAGCAAATTGACCCAAAAATCCACAAAATTGTCGACATTTGTCTCTGTTTGGGATTTGCTCAAAAAACACTTTAAAGGTTGAATAATGACAACGCTTTCTGAAGATTTTAAGGAACAAAATAATCTTGATTGTTTGTTTGTGCTGAGCGAGAAGACGCTGAACTTTGTGCCGGTTTTTGTTTCACGTGAATAGACCCAGTAATGACTTAAACCGGGTCAAACGTCTTCATTTTGACAGTGAAACCGATCGTCCGACTCTAGAACTCTGACCTCAACTCTGACCACATTTGTGCCGTTTTCACTTTGTGTTCTGGTTCTTAAGACAATCATCCAATCAGAAGGCAGACTCGTTATTCTTTATTTCGGTCATTTGAAACCATCATTTGACCTAAAACGACTCGAAAAAAGTAACGAGACTGACGACTTCCCGTTTATACGTATTATTATTTTCAGCATTTTCTTAATCACAGACGACTCAAACGTGCCTGAATCGAGCTAAATGTAACTTTGAGGGCGTAAATGAGACGGGAAAACACGGGTGCGTTGTCCCTCGACCTGAAACTATACGCTCACTTTTCCACAGCGCCTCCTTCAGGTTCAGATCAGAACAAACACAAACCGCAGAGTCCAGAGTCACATCCTTTAGTCACTGCACATTAAAATCACCCCAAAAGTAATCGTCTTTTACACCGTCACATTAAAAACAGTTTATTCTCCGTTTGGTCCTCATAAATATGCATTATATACAAAATAACATTATAAAACATACAAAGAGGAGTGTCATATTTAAATTAAACTCTGGAAATAATCACTTTTTATAAAAATTACATTGTCGGTTCTGTCGTTTGGAGATTTGTCGTAGGCAGGAACTTCTCTGCTTTAATGACTTGAATTCAATGGATTTGAGTTGTTTTCACTTTATATTTTTACAGGTTTTAATGTTGTTTTTTGTGTTAAAAGAATAATTTGAGTACGAATGCATTTTTTTCTTATTTAAACTAAATTATTCGTAAACGCACTGTGTAAAACCAACAGCGAATCTTCATGTTTTGGCTAAAAATGTAACATAGTTTGTGGGACATTTCAAAAATAACCCTGTGGCGCTTCTTAAGATTTGTACAGTAACGTTATTTAACTGAAATACTTTGACCCAGTGGCAGATCAGTGGAACTACAAGCGAAAACACAACCAAAGTCAACTCACGATTCTGAATTCAGGTCATTAAAACTCATGGAGGCATTTATTTTGTGCAGTGTATGTCTTTTGTATCGAAGCACGTTTAATGTGCCCTTTGCGCCCTCTGCTGGCACGGCACTTCAGCGCGTTTCTGTGGTTTCGTTCTGATTAAAATCCAATTCCACAAAAAAACGTTTTTTTCTAGTGCAAATGATCCAAACAAAGGCCAAAAGTGTGTATTTTTTTGCAACATTTCCCTTCTCTTTTATGTTAAGGCTTCATTCCGGCTTCATACAATCGTCACCTTTACGTGTCACAAAGTCCAACCGTTGTCTTCTCACTGCAGAATTAGAGTTAAAATGACTTGAGATTACAATATTTACCTTGATTAGAGTGGATTTTTCTACATTTAGATCTAAATTAGTTTTGAGATGAATACATTTTCCAGCCCTAGGTAAGAAGAAGATTCCATATGCCGACTCAAAATAAGAACATTTTAACAGCTAATCTAATAAATATCTCTAACTACTCATATTTTGAAATCCAAGTCATTTTAAGTCGTGTCGATTTTATTTTCCGCAGTTTTCGATCGACAGTTTTTACAAATACTCCAAAGACGTTGGTTACAGCACTTTCCAGGTTGGATTTGTTTTTGCATAGCAGGCGAGGCTGGTGAACGTCGTCCGCGAGGGGCTTGACTGAGATCTCGTAGGCACAGGCGTCGTGATTGGTTGGCGGGAAAATAATGTCTTGATTATCACAAAAAAGGCCATTTCAAGGGGGTCTCGTCTCGTCTCGGCGCGTCGTCCGTTTCATTGTCCCGACGCGGCCGACGGCGATATAAATAATGACTTCCGCTGACGTTCCATCAGTCTTTTGTTTTAAAGAGGTCCTTCGCTGTACATGTCCTCGCACGCAAACTCGATGGAGAGACTACAGAGTCTCTCTAAGTCTGTCTAAAGAGTCTGTCTAAAGAGTCTCTGTAGAGTCTGTCTAAAGAGTTTCTGTGTCTCCAAAGAGTCTCTGTAGAGTCTGTCTAAAGAGTTTCTGTGTCTCTAAAGAGTCTCTGTAGAGTCTCTCTGTAGGGTCTCTCTGTAGAGTTTCTGTAGAGCCTCTCTGTAGAGTCTCTGAATAGTCTCTGTAGAGTCTTCGTCCCGATCTCCAGTTCTCAAGTGTTTCTCAAAGCAGCAGCTGACGTCTCCTCTCGGCGTTTTGTAAACAAATATTGTCGATGGCGTCTCTTCCCGAGGTCGCTCAGCCTTCAGAGTCCTCGAGGATTATACCTGCGAGCAGAAAAAGACGCATTTAGACACGTAAAGATATCTATTTGTGTTTTTATCTAAATCGGTGCGTTCCGCCATCACACGATGCGAACGTCAGCATGGCAAATGGACGACTCCGTCTGTTCTGCGCCAAAAACCTTCAGAGAACCACCAAAACTAACAATTACACGGTCATTTCTAAGTCGGTGAAGTTGAACCGGCGACTTCCAGGTCAAGGGAATAATGCCAAATGCAGAAAAATCTTCAAACTTTGTGGACAAATACCTCACAAACGTCTGACGTATCTGAAAATGCCGTTACGACCGCACGATTCCCGGCAACGCAAACCGAACCGTGGAACCGCCGACTCGGTGCGCAAACACATCAATGCCTCGAAGCAGCACAAGATAGTTCCTTTTATTTTATTTTTCTGTCCACTTAAGGCTCTAAATCCTCGGGAATGTCAGCGCGGTGAAGCACAGCACCTCAGAGACCCCGGCGCCGAGTCCGAGCCAAGAGAAAGAACTCCTCGGGTTATTTATGACTCCAAAAACTGCAATCCCGGTGAACGGCTCCAAAAATGTGAAACGTAAAATGAGTAATCCACACGGGACGAAAGAAAACGGCTTATAAAGACGTGTACACTGCAAAAAGAACCGTATATACATTTAAATTAAGAACTCTCTCTTTAAGATTATTTGACCTCATTTGTGTTATTTACATATTACATATTTCCACTTTCAATATGAGCTTCAGCTGGAAATAAAACACTATAAAACAACCACTTTATTTTTTGCTACTGTGCATTAAGTGTAATAACATGTAATTAAATAGTAATAAGTGTTAATGTTACGGTATAAGAGGTCGGCTTACATAATACTTCGTTGTTAAGTATTATGATACCAATCTATATTAAAACATTTGAAGGCGATTAAAACAGACAAAATCACGTTAAATAGCACAACGTTTTACTTTTCCAAACTAATATAAGTCCACATGCCAGAAAGTACAATTGTATGTTGAAAATTACATTGTACTTCGTAACATTCTGCTCAATCTCCATGGAAACGAACAGCAGACGGCACCAGCTAAGTTCATATTTTTTTTCCAATTTTTTTCTATATCTGCAAGAAACAACCAAAGCTAAAAACTGTTTGTAAGTGAGGAACTCATTTGTAAATTTGATCCGATCGAAGAACGTTCTAGAAGAGTCGGCCAAAAACACTAAAGCTGCATCTGGACCGACCTGGGTCCAGTTTCTAAAGTGTTTCGCACTGAGTTTATGGTTCTATAAGAGGCCATTAAACAGCATGAACGCAACAGGGCACTGCTAAAGCTCTGAGCCACTGTGCCACCGCTGTTCATGTGCTAAAGCTCTGAGCCACTGTGCCACCGCTGTTCATGTGCTAAAGCTCTGAGCCACTGTGCCACCGCTGTTCATGTGCTAAAGCTCTGAGCCACTGTGCCACCGCTGTTCATGTGCTAAAGCTCTGAGCCACTGTGCCACCGCTGTTCATGTGCTAAAGCTCTGAGCCACTGTGCCACCGCTGTTCATGTGCTAAAGCTCTGAGCCACTGTGCCACCGCTGTTCATGTGCTAAAGCTCTGAGCCACTGTGCCACCGCTGTTCATGTGCTAAAGCTCTGAGCCACTGTGCCACCGCTGTTCATGTGCTAAAGCTCTGAGCCACTGTGCCACCGCTGTTCATGTGCTAAAGCTCTGAGCCACTGTGCCACCGCTGTTCATGTGCTAAAGCTCTGAGCCACTGTGCCACCGCTGTTCATGTGCTAAAGCTCTGAGCCACTGTGCCACCGCTGTTCATGTGCTAAAGCTCTGAGCCACTGTGCCACCGCTGTTCATGTGCTAAAGCTCTGAGCCACTGTGCCACCGCTGTTCATGTGCTAAAGCTCTGAGCCACTGTGCCACCGCTGTTCATGTGCTAAAGCTCTGAGCCACTGTGCCACCGCTGTTCATGTGCTAAAGCTCTGAGCCACTGTGCCACCGCTGTTCATGTGCTAAAGCTCTGAGCCACTGTGCCACCGCTGTTCATGTGCTAAAGCTCTGAGCCACTGTGCCACCGCTGTTCATGTGCTAAAGCTCTGAGCCACTGTGCCACCGCTGTTCATGTGCTAAAGCTCTGAGCCACTGTGCCACCGCTGTTCATGTGCTAAAGCTCTGAGCCACTGTGCCACCGCTGTTCATGTGCTAAAGCTCTGAGCCACTGTGCCACCGCTGTTCATGTGCTAAAGCTCTGAGCCACTGTGCCACCGCTGTTCATGTGCTAAAGCTCTGAGCCACTGTGCCACCGCTGTTCATGTGCTAAAGCTCTGAGCCACTGTGCCACCGCTGTTCATGTGCTAAAGCTCTGAGCCACTGTGCCACCGCTGTTCATGTGCTAAAGCTCTGAGCCACTGTGCCACCGCTGTTCATGTGCTAAAGCTCTGAGCCACTGTGCCACCGCTGTTCATGTGCTAAAGCTCTGAGCCACTGTGCCACCGCTGTTCATGTGCTAAAGCTCTGAGCCACTGTGCCACCGCTGTTCATGTGCTAAAGCTCTGAGCCACTGTGCCACCGCTGTTCATGTGCTAAAGCTCTGAGCCACTGTGCCACCGCTGTTCATGTGCTAAAGCTCTGAGCCACTGTGCCACCGCTGTTCATGTGCTAAAGCTCTGAGCCACTGTGCCACCGCTGTTCATGTGCTAAAGCTCTGAGCCACTGTGCCACCGCTGTTCATGTGCTAAAGCTCTGAGCCACTGTGCCACCGCTGTTCATGTGCTAAAGCTCTGAGCCACTGTGCCACCGCTGTTCATGTGCTAAAGCTCTGAGCCACTGTGCCACCGCTGTTCATGTGCTAAAGCTCTGAGCCACTGTGCCACCGCTGTTCAACTCATGTAGGAACTAAAGTCTGACTTAATAATGTGACAAATGTGGAACTACAGAAGGAGCGGTCGTAACAGACTTTCATTCCAACATAATATTAACTGACTTAAATAACACTTTAAAACCTCAAAGATCTCACACAGATCACACAGAGATCACACACAGAGATCACACACAGATCACACACAGATCACACACAGATCACACACAGATCACACACACAGATCACACACAGAGATCACACACAGAGATCACACACACAGATCACACACAGATCACACACACAGATCACACACAGATCACACACAGATCACACACAGATCACACACACAGATCACACACAGATCACACACACAGATCACATACAGATCACACACACAGATCACACACAGATCACACACAGATCACACACAGATCACACACAGATCACACACACAGATCACACACAGATCACACACAGATCACACACACAGATCACACACAGATCACACACAGATCACATACAGATCACACACACAGATCACACACAGATCACACACAGATCACACACAGATCACACACAGATCACACACACAGATCACACACAGATCACACACACAGATCACACACAGATCACACACAGATCACACACAGATCACACACAGATCACACAGAGATCACACACAGAGATCACACACAGATCACATACAGATCACACACACAGATCACACACAGATCACACACAGATCACACACAGATCACACACACAGATCACACACAGATCACACACAGATCACACACAGATCACACACAGAGATCACACACAGATCACACACAGATCACACACAGAGATCACACACAGAGATCACACACAGATCACATACAGATCACACACACAGATCACACACAGATCACACACAGATCACACACACAGATCACACACAGATCACACACAGATCACACACAGATCACACACAGATCACACACACAGATCACACACAGATCACACACAGATCACACACACAGATCACACACAGATCACACACACAGATCACACACAGATCACACACAGATCACACACACAGATCACATACAGATCACACACACAGATCACACACAGATCACACACAGATCACACACACAGATCACACACAGATCACACACAGATCACACACACAGATCACACACAGATCACACACACAGATCACACACACAGATCACACACAGAGATCACATACAGATCACACACACAGATCACACACAGATCACACACAGATCACACACAGATCACACACAGATCACACACACAGATCACACACAGATCACACACACAGATCACACACAGATCACACACAGATCACACACAGATCACACACACAGATCACACACAGATCACACACAGATCACACACAGATCACACACAGATCACACACAGATCACACACAGATCACACACAGATCACACACACAGATCACACACAGATCACACACACAGATCACACACAGATCACACACAGATCACACACAGATCACACAGAGATCACACACAGATCACACACAGATCACATACAGATCACACACACAGATCACACACAGATCACACACAGATCACACACACAGATCACACACAGATCACACACAGATCACACACACAGATCACACACAGATCACACACACAGATCACACACAGATCACACACAGATCACACACACAGATCACATACAGATCACACACACAGATCACACACAGATCACACACAGATCACACACACAGATCACACACAGATCACACACAGAGATCACACACAGAGATCACACACAGAGATCACACACAGATCACACACAGATCACACACAGATCACACACAGATCACACACAGATCACACACACAGATCACACACAGATCACACACAGATCACACACACAGATCACACACAGATCACACACAGATCACACACACAGATCACACACAGATCACACACAGATCACACACACAGATCACACACAGATCACACACACAGATCACACACATTTCACACACAGAGATCACACACAGAGATCACATACAGATCACACACACAGATCACACACAGATCACACACAGATCACACACAGATCACACACAGATCACACACACAGATCACACACAGATCACACACACAGATCACACACAGATCACACACAGATCACACACAGATCACACACAGATCACACACAGATCACACACAGATCACACACAGATCACACACACAGATCACACACAGATCACACACAGATCACACACAGATCACACACAGATCACACACACAGATCACACACAGCTCACACACACAGATCACACACAGATCACACACAGATCACACACAGATCACACAGAGATCACACACAGATCACACACAGATCACACACAGATCACACACAGATCACACACACAGATCACACACAGATCACACACAGATCACACACACAGATCACACACAGATCACACACACAGATCACACACAGATCACACACAGATCACACACACAGATCACATACAGATCACACACACAGATCACACACAGATCACACACAGATCACACACACAGATCACACACAGATCACACACAGATCACACACACAGATCACACACAGATCACACACAGATCACACACAGATCACACACACAGATCACACACAGATCACACACACAGATCACACACAGATCACACACAGATCACACACAGATCACACACAGATCACACACAGATCACACACAGATCACACACAGATCACACACACAGATCACACACAGATCACACACAGATCACACACAGATCACACACAGATCACACACACAGATCACACACAGCTCACACACACAGATCACACACAGATCACACACAGATCACACACAGATCACACAGAGATCACACACAGATCACACACAGATCACACACAGATCACACACAGATCACACACACAGATCACACACAGATCACACACAGATCACACACACAGATCACACACAGATCACACACACAGATCACACACAGATCACACACAGATCACACACACAGATCACATACAGATCACACACACAGATCACACACAGATCACACACAGATCACACACACAGATCACACACAGATCACACACAGATCACACACACAGATTACGGTACAGCGTAGAACACATACTTTGAAGACGTACAACTACAGTAGGCGGCAGTAAATGCACCTGTCCAACCGCCATTAAAAGTCACACAACAACAACAACAACAACAACAACAACAGCAGCGGCAGCATTGTGAGTTGCTGCAGATTTGTGGCGTGTGTGTTTACCTCTGTTGCTATGACGCACTCCCGTCGCTCCTCTGCTATTACAAACACAGACTGGTACATGGAGTCTCTGGAGCAGATCGTGGAGATCCGACACTCGGGCTTCTCTCTGCCAATCACAAGGCACAGTTTTAGAGTGTAAGCAGCACATGACCCTTTAAAACACTGGAGGTCGTTCGTCTGGACGTGAACCCTTTAAAACACTGGAGGTCGTTCGTCTGGACGTGAACCCTTTAAAACACTGGAGGTCGTTTGTCTGGACGTGAACCCTTTAAAACACTGGAGGTCGTTCGTCTGGACGTGAACCCTTTAAAACACTGGAGGTCGTTCGTCTGGACGTGAACCCTTTAAAACACTGGAGGTCGTTCGTCTGGACGTGAACCCTTTAAAACACTGGAGGTCGTTAGTCTGGACGTGAACCCTTTAAAACACTGGAGGTCGTTCGTCTGGACGTGAACCCTTTAAAACACTGGAGGTCGTTCGTCTGGACGTGAACCCTTTAAAACACTGGAGGTCGTTCGTCTGGACGTGAACCCTTTAAAACACTGGAGGTCGTTCGTCTGGACGTGAACCCTTTAAAACACTGGAGGTCGTTAGTCTGGACGTGAACCCTTTAAAACACTGGAGGTCGTTAGTCTGGACCTGAACCCTTTAAAACACTGGAGGTCGTTAGTCTGGACCTGAACCCTTTAAAACACTGGAGGTCGATTTGTTTTTCTCTTTTGCGTAATTCCACATTTCTTTGACCCGTAATAAAACTTAACAATAACAGAAAATAAGTCAAATCCAGTTATAACTCAAGTCCTTTATTTTGTTTTGCCGGTGGTGATTTACGTTTGTCTCTTGTTCCGATTTAGACCTTTTGCTTGGATTGCGCGCACCCGGCGACCAGCTGCGCGCCGTAAACACACTTCACTTTTATTGGACGTTTTCAGATCGCACAGTGTGTCGAGGGACAGAAATACGCTCTTCTACAGTTTCTGCGTTTTGGGGCTAAAAAGTAAAAAAAAAAACTAGCGAAAGAAATCAAATTCAACATAAAAAAAAAAAAAAAATCCTTTAACGCTTTTAACGAGTTTATTTGTAGAAATGAAGTCCGGCTTTACTCGGCTCCGGGACGTTTTCTGATGTTGATCGACGGCTTGAATTCTTCTATTTTTAAGTATTTATCAGTTTATATTTCAAGAGTAAATCCGATCAAACAAATCTCATGGATCAGGTTTCCAACTTCAGCGTTTGCGCCAGCGAATCCGGGGTCTCATTTATGAAGCGCGCAGTTGCGTATGTGTTTATGAAAAGAAAACTTGACGTGGAAATGAACCAAAAACGGTGTAAAAAAATCGTTTTCGGAAATGAGGCAGAAAGTTTGAGGTTTGTGGATTACGCTTTATAAATGAGACACTATTGGACATCGTGATCCGAAACAAGGGAATACACACTTTTTAAGCTCCGATGTTTGTGGAACGTTCTAAAGAAAGTACCGTATTTTCCGTAGTATAAGTCGCACCGGCCAAAAAATGCATAATAGAGAAGAAAAAAAACATATATAAGTCGCATTCTTCTTCCTCCGTGTCACTTCTAAACAACTCCACAAACTCCAGAGGAAGTGCAGATTCTTCTTCTGCGTCGCTTAGAGCCTAGAGCGCCCTCTTGTGGCTGTCAGTGTGAAAATAACAAATACTATCACATATAAATCGCTCTGGAGTATAAGTCGCACCCCGGCCAAAACGATGTAAAAAGGTGCAACTTATAGTCTGGAAAATACGGTAATGAACCTCCAGCAGAAATGTTGTCTCTCACCTGTAAATCCTTGAACTCCTTTTGTCTTCTAAACACTTGTCGTAAATGAAACTTTTCCCCTGGTGCGAGTTCTCGTCCTTGAACTCCTTCTGTTTGGAGTTGTACGAGTCCAAGTGGTAGTTTTTATGAATGAAGTTCGATTTCTCCGAGTCGCAGTCGACTTCCAGCCCGAGTTTATGGTTGGTGTTTTTCAGCTGCGACGCCGGTATGAGATTATCCCGCTGCGCGCTCGACACGTTGTTCATCGTCTCCGTGTCGTCCCGCTCCCGCCGCCGCTGCCGGTAAACGTGCCGCAGCGCCAGTCCCACCATGCAGAGCAGGACGAGCAGCGCCACCAGGCCGATCGCCAGCGAGACCGCCGCCCACTGGAACCCGCCTTGGTTCGCCGACGGCGCCACGGCGGCGAAGTACTCGCAGCGCGCCCCGGTGACTCCGGGCGGGCAGACGCAGGCGGGCGGGCCTCCGGCGGCCGAGGGGGCGTCGCCGCCGCTGACGCAGACGCCGCCGTTGAGGCACGGGCGCACGGTGCACGGGTCGAGGGGGCGGTCGCAGTTGCGGCCCGAGAAGCCGGCGGGGCAGAGGCAGGCGTAGTCGCTGATGCGGTCCTGGCACGTACCGCCGTTCAGACACGGGCTCCCGGCGCACTCGTTGATGTTGATCTCGCAGCGGACGCCCACGAACCCGGCGCGGCAACTGCACACGCTGGCGCCGG
>NW_027315723.1:3433452-3473452 GCF_026437365.1 Eucyclogobius newberryi
CTGAGGCGAGGATCGTTCTCAAGGTCTTTATTTGGTGCAAACAGGGAAAACAGTTTCACTGTTTGGGTCTGATATAATGTCATGATGTCAGGTTTAGGACAGTTTGTACAAGTCCACAGATAATGAGGAAGTACACAATAACAAAGTATTGTGTCCCAAATGATAACTATGACACGGATCGAAACAAGATAAATGCATGTGAATAGCTTGGTAAAATTGACAATTCCCCTTTTGATCACATCCACATGTGATCACACTGAAGAGGTGCCAGATACAACCTCACAAAATAATAGAAAGTAAAACCCCCCAAAAAGCACATACATGTTAAAAATCAATGTAAATCCTTGAATACTTCAGCAAAACCATAAAAACATTTAAAGAATAGCCCACCATGGACATAAAGGTGTGAGACGAGGAGTGTCCTCAGTTAAACACATGGTGAGATATAGTAATCAGATTGTCATTGTCAGAGTCAGATTCTTGATTGTCAGAGTAATAGTCAGAGTGTGTCATCAGGGTCAGAAGATGTGCAGGTTGTTTAGTAAAAGCAGATGCAATCAAGCGATCTAAGACAACACAGCATCCAATCACAATCACTACACAGACAATAACAAGGATAGTGGTGGAAACAGTGCCCGCCCTAGGCCCAAAGATGCGGTGTAACCAGACAGACCATGAGGGGCATGGGTGGTGGTAGATGATTCTGGCTTGACATGGGTTGACTCATTTTCATCATTTGTGGTCCTTGAAATTGTGGAATCATTTGATGGGACCATATTGCGTTCCCCTCTGGGGCAGTTTCGTGCCCAGTGCCTGGTCCCAAAGCAGTTTAAGCATTGATTAGGAGCCACATTGAACCTGTTTTGTCATCTTCCAGCTCCTGCCCCACGTCCTCTTCCAAGAGAGAGTGTCTTACGTCCACGTCCTTGATTGTAGATGATTACTGAAGCAGGTCTTTTGGCATTTGGGTCTGTGGTCAGTGGTGGTGCCATAGTGGGTGGTACGTGTCCCATGACCATTTGAATTGCTGTAGCCAGCTGTTGGGTGATGTCTGACACTGGATACTCTACTGTTGCCACAGTCATTACCTTGATAGATTTATTTTCCTTCTTTTTATCAGTCACATCTTCTTGGAGTTTTTTAAGTTGTAGTTTGAGCACTTCCACCTTCATTTCCCGCACACCCTCATGCTGTCCCTTCTTTACCTTCAGACATTTGGCAACATGATGTTGGCAATGGGCATCAAACTCTTCTTCTGTTTTGGAGTAGAGGCCAACGACATCAGCCAAACGATCCTGGACAGAGTTGGGTAGGTTGAGGTTCTCCACTCAGGAAAGCCTCGTCATATTCATGCTCATCCACCTTTCTTGTGATTGCTCCCACCACATATTAACAAATGAGTTGAAATCAGTTTTCTTCTATTGTTCCGCTCCTCTTTGCATGTTTGTCCTGTGCTTGCTTTCTTTTTTGAGCTTCTATCAGTGCAGCCTCCATGAATTTGTCCCCCTTTTGTTCATGTTTCTTTGCTTCTTGTTTTCGGCGCAGAAGTTCAGGTCTGCCAAAAGAAAACGCCAAAACGTTACACTCCGAAACGATGGGTACACGGGACGAAGACATGTGCAAGTCTGCATTTGACCCAGACTTCAGTGTCTCGGCGTCGAACAAACGCTTCACACCAAGAAGATCTAGAAATTGAGTTGGTTTAGTCAAATCAAATCCGTTATTATAATGATTTTTCTTCTTGATTGGAATTGTTTTGTAACGCAAGACCTACGACTCCATTGTTGTTCTGAGCCACTGCTTCATTAGCGTGAGGAATCTTTTTTTTGAAGAGCTTCATTTGAGCAGATTGTGTTTTCCAGATAAAAATGCGTTCATTTTGAATGGCGTATGGTCCATTTGTTATGATTCGTGACTGCCAAAAAGCAACTTTCATGTCATTTATGTTTTATTTCTAGTTATTCCAAGGTTTTATTTCAGACAGACTTTTTCCTTCAACCAAACTGAGGTCAACTTGAGAACATCAGAATAGGTGTTGAACATGGACATGTGGACTCGGCCAAACACTGATATTGACCTTGGAATGGCCCGTTAGTTGTTCCGTGAGCTTGAAGCAAGCCGGGGTTTTTTAACAATAATAAAAAATAGAATAATAATAAAGGTTCTACTTAACCACAGAGGGTAGTTCCTCCTTCAGTAGAGTGGCAGCAGTTAGCTTTAGTCCCTTGTCTAAACTAATATCACATTCACTACATTCAAACTTATGCAATGTTGAAATTTCAGTTTAAGTTTTAAGTTTAGGCAAACCTCAACAATTTAGCATTTTCAATGTGCAGATTTTTGTAATAAATACAGAGGTTTCTGCCTTACTTTGTTGTTGAATGGTCCCAGTCACAATTGTAGGTCAAAGATAAACCGGCAATCGACTCTTCTCTGGGCTCAGGGTCCTTGTCGTTTCCAGCTGAACCGACGTCCAGAAGGGAATCGTTTAGAGTGTTTCTTTTCCAAGCACGATGAGAGGCCCGCATTCTCCACCAATTCTGTTGAAGTTTAGTCTATAATAATAGACTGCGAGAGGCGAGGATCGTCCTCAAGGTCTTTATTTGGTGCAAACAGCAGCTCGTTGTGTTGTCTTGCTCCTGAGTCCTTCCCACAGTTTAAATGTGGTTTAAATAGCTGTGGTTTGGGTCTGATGTAATGTCATGAAGTCAGCTTGAAGTCTGTTTGTACCAGTTCACAGATCACGAGGAAGTACACAGTAACAAAGTACTGTGTCCCAGATGATAAATATTACACAGATATATAAACAAGATAGATGCATGACAATAGCTTGGTCACGTTCACAGAATCTGGTATTTTCAAAGGAAAAACACACAAATGGAAAAGGTGGGAAGAGGATTGTTACATTATAAAATATATGACTCAAGGAGGAGTCAAAGTATCAAGTTCAAAACCTTTTTGACAGATTTTTATTGTTAGATTAGACAATTGTGTGTGCCTCTTGTAACTTCTGTTAGCTTTTTTGCTCTTTTTTCCTGTCTAAACCTTTTTTGTCTAAACTTAAAAAAATGAAAAAATCTTAATACTACTAAAGAGATGTAGAATTTCTTTAAAAAGTAACTGAGTAGATATAAATGAGGCTAATCTATGGTAGGAAAACACAGTTAAAGTCCATTTGAAGGTTCTGCTGTTTTTCTACTTCTGACTCACTTTAGTGGTGATGAACCTGTGGTAAATATTTATCACAGCTTTACTTCTGTTAAGTTGCAGTTTGTGAAGAAAGAGTTTAAAAATACAGGAAGTCGAGCTGAATCCCTCTGTGATGTCATCAGTGTGCGACACTGAGACAGTTTACACCGACACACTTTTCTCACAGTTTAAACCATGGTTGGACTAAATAAAGGTGTTTATGGTATTGTTGTGTGTCAGATCAGAACTGTTGTGTCATTGATGTGGAGTTTGGCTCTTGTTTACAGTCTGGTTGCTATGGTAACAGCTGTGGAATCACCTCTACCTGTGCTGAACCAGGAAGTACAACTATAAACTTTACAAACTTGGTCAAACTGGAAACAAATATGCAAAAATGTTTAGTAAAATCTGAAATATCACTGTGTTCTCTGCGTTTTAGTGAAATGCCATAAAGGCTTGAACTTGCCCTGCAGTAGTTGTACTTTTCTAGCAGTAGTAGTAGTGTAGTACCTTGGTCACAGAGCAGGCCGCCCCAGCCCTCCTGACAGTTGCATTGCCATGGCAACTCGCAGGTCCCGTGTTTACAGGCCGGATACTTCTTACACTCGTCACAAAACGGGCCCTGCCACCCGTCCCTGCACCTGCAAACAACAACAACAACAACAACAAACGGTCAGATAAATCCGTTCAGCTGCAGAAATAAATGTTCAAAAAACCTTCAAAAGTTAAATTTGAATGTGGACGAACAATTTATCATATTTCAAGTGTAATTTTTAACATCATTGGCTCAGAATAAGAAGCAATATATTGAAATAAGTACTTTGAACTATTGAATCAGGGTCTAAACTGTAAATGTGCGAATGATTCTGAATTTAAGTCGTTTGAACCCACTGTAGAGCTACATTTTTTGCAGTGTAATAACAGATGATTAATAACATATTTAATTTTAAGCATCTTTGACTGCACAGAAAGGCTCTACGTAACTCAAACCGAATGCAATATTATTCATATTTTTCTGCTGAATGTCTGTCCTGTCACAACAAACAGGACCGCACTGAAAATGGACCGTGACCTTTGAACTTTCCGGAACAACATCTGTAGCGTCGAATCCGTCAGAAATCCGATGACTTTATTGCTGCATTGAAATAAATCTCTTGAACATGTGCGTCTCCAGCTGAACCCATCCATCATCATAAAGCTTCTTCCAGATTTGGACAAGGAACAACTTTTCTTTTAGCTCGCGTCAGACATCGTGAAAAACGTCAGTTCAAACTCAGGCCAATAAAGATACTCCAACAGATAAAGATTTATGCTGAAGAGTCGTTTAGTTTGAGCTCGAGACGAATGTAAAGCAGCGTATTTTAGTTTCACATGAATATCTACGATGCACTAACCCTCTCTCTAGACCTGGTTTAGTCCTGGTTTAGACCTGGTTTAGACCTAGTTTAGTCCTGGTTTGGACCTGGTTTAGTCCTGGTTTAGTCCTAGTTTAGTCCTGGTTTACTCCCTGGTATGATGTTGGTTTAATCCTTATTTAGTCCTTTTTAGGTCCTTGTTCAGTCCTTGTTTACTCCTTGTTTAGTCCTTGTTTAGTCCCTGGTATAATGTTAGTTTAGTCCTGGTTTAGTCCTTGTTTAGTCCTGGTTTAATCCTTATTTAGTCCTTGTTTAGTCCTGGTTTAGTCCTTGTTTAGTCCTGGTTTAGTCCCTGTTTAGCCCTGGTTTAGCCCTGGTTTAGTCCCTGTTTAGTCCCTGTTTAGTCCCTGTTTAGTCCTGGTTTAGTCCTGGTTTAGTCCTGGTTTAGTCCCTGTTTAGTCCCTGTTTAGTCCCTGTTTAGTCCTGGTTTAGTCCCTGTTTAGTCCCTGTTTAGTCCCTGTTTAGTCCTGGTTTAGTCCTGGTTTAGTCCTTGTTTAGTCCTGGTTTAGTCCTTGTTTAGTCCTTGTTTAGTCCTGGTTTAGTCCCTGTTTAGTCCTGGTTTAGCCCTGGTTTAGCCCTGGTTTAGTCCCTGTTTAGTCCCTGTTTAGTCCCTGTTTAGTCCTGGTTTAGTCCTGGTTTAGTCCTGGTTTAGTCCCTGTTTAGTCCCTGTTTAGTCCTGGTTTAGTCCTGGTTTAGTCCCTGTTTAGTCCCTGGTTTGATGTTAGTTTCCTTGTCCTGCAGTAAATGCTGAGCAGCCGCTTAAATCCCGGTTCAGGCCTTAAATGTGAGTCTGGCAGAGGCACGCGGCGACTCCAGGCCCGTTCCCACATCTGGGCGCCGCGGTGATGTACGAGCTACGTCTGTGAACCTATAGATTACACAGAAATGTATGGGAATGGATCCGGAGGGGCCAGTGACAGATTTGTGCCTAAAAGAGGATTCCACTGGATTCTCACAGCAGCCTGAGGGAGAAGGAGGGGGACGTCCAGGCAGGGGACGCTAGCATGCTAATGTGTGTTAGCTTTACCAGGGACGGCAAAACTCGCTCTGGAAAAGTCCTTTCAAACTCATCGCGGTGAATATTCAGGATGTTGTGAATGTGTGAGGAAAGTGAATAGAAGAGTCTGTTTTTTAACATTTTAAAATCCTTTAGCATTTAAGATAAACAGACGAGTGAAAACGTTTCCTATTGAACCACCTGCTCGCTTTCACGCCGCGCCAGACCACGCCCTCGATTTAGTCCTGGTTTAGTCCATGTTAAGTCCTGGTTTAGTCCTGGTTTAGTCCATGTTAAGTCCTGGTTTAGTCCTGGTTTAGTCCTGGTTTAGTCCATGTTAAGTCCTGGTTTAGTCCTGGTTTAGTCCATGTTAAGTCCTGGTTTAGTCCTGGTTTAGTCCATGTTAAGTCCTGGTTTAGTCCTGGTTTAGTCCTGCTTTAGACCTTGTTTAGTCCTGGTTTAGTCCTGGTTTAGTCCTGGTTTATTCCTAGTTTAGTCGTGGTTTAGTCGTGGTTTAGTCCTGGTTTAGTCCTGGTTTAGACCTTGTGTAGACCTGGTTTAGTCCTGGTTTAGTCCTGGTTTGGACCTGGTTTAGTCCTGGTTTAGACCTTGTTTAGTCCTGGTTTAGTCCTGGTTTAGACCTGGTTTAGTCCTGGTTTAGTCCTGGTTTGGATCTGGTTTAGTCCTGGTTTAGTCCTGGTTTAGTCCTGGTTTAGTCCTTGTTTGGACCTGGTTTAGTCCTGGTTTAGTCCTGGTTTAGTCTTGGTTTAGTCCTTGTTTGGACTTGGTTTAGACCTGGTTTTGTCCTGGTTTAGACCTGGTTTAGTCCTGGTTTAGAGAGGAGAGTGAAAACCTCTCCTATTGAAACACCTGCTCGCTTTCACGCCGCGCCAGGCCACGCCCCCCGACACGACTGAATCCGTGCGACGTCGCCGTTCGGCTGTGGTTCCGAGAGGCCACAGCAGCAGATTCACAGCCACGCTTCCTCTAGTCTGCCCCGGGACAGCTGTGACTCAACTTGTACGATTATCTCTGGCGTTAACTTTTGAATAAGGTGGACTTTTGCTGACGCTCCCTCAGGACGTGGCTGAGAAACGCCGCAGTTTGAGCGCTGAACGACGCGCGGCGGCACATGTGCGCTAACGGCTAAAGAATCACAGATGTTTAATGACTATAAATGTCAACAAAGGCCCTAAAATAACAGGGCGAGTGGGTCTTTCGGCAGCTCATCGCTCGGATACTCACACACACTCCCCGGGTCTGGAGCAGTTCCCGTTCCTCTCGCTGCAGCCGTCCAGACAAATCGCTGCAGGAAAAAGACAGGCGGGTTTAATATAGAGAGCAGCTGTTTCAAGGTATTTCAGCGGCACAAATGCAGCGGCCGCGCTTTTATCAGGCAAAGTTTAGTCCCTGTTTAGTCCCTGATTAGTCCCGGTTTAGTCCCTGTTTAGTCCCGATTTAGTCCCGGTTTAGTCCCGGTTTAGTCCTAGTTTACTCCTTCTTTAGTCCTGGTTAAGTTCTGGTTTAGTCCTTATTAAGTCCTTGTTTAGTCCTTGTTTAATCCTTGTTTAATCCTGGTTTAGTCCTGGTTTAGTCCTTGTTAAGTCCTGGTTTAGTCCTTGTTTAGTCCTTGTCTACTTCTTGTTTAGTCCTGGTTTAGTCCTGGTTTAGTCCCTGTTTAGTCCCTGTTTAGTCCTGGTTTAGTCCCTGTTTAGCCCTGGTTTAGTCCCTGTTTAGTCCTTGTTTAGTCCTGGTTTAGTCCATGTTTAGTCCTGGTTTAGTTCCTGTTTAGTCCTGGCAAAGGTAAAATCCACATTTAGTGACAAGGTCCATTTGTCCCGCCTCATTTACGCGGCCGCGGCGCAGCATTTGACCCGCGTTTATCTGAACCAAACACCACCAGGAAAGAGGGTCGCGGCGTCGCCTGAAATAACACCGCGTTATCACCGCGAGCGAGACGTTTGTGTTCGAACCCGACTGACGCTGCGAGCGCGAGGAAAGACGAATCCCGTGGTCATGGGCGAGCGTCTGCGTTGATTTGAACACGCGTTCGTCTCATACCAACGCACGTTCCCAGAAGTATAAGACATAAACATAAAGGCGTCAAAGTATTCTGCGTAAACCATGAACGTGTTACGCAGTCAAAGGTGAAAAACTGACACGTATTTGCCAAAAACAATGTGAAAGAAATTTTAAAAACAGACAAAAGAGCTTTGGAACAACCCGATAAACTGCTGCGTCGCTACTGGTAACGACATTTGTTACACTGAAGAGTCAGAGTACTACATTTAGCATAGTTTAGCATTTACTTAGCATCTTAATCTCCGTTAGTTTAGCATTAGACAAGCTTTTCTTTTCTTTTTTTAGCAAAGAAAATAGCTGTAATTGAATGGCTTTGGTAGATTAAATGCCATATTGTGAAACTTTTCAGGCCAAACAATGACGTCTCCATGAAGACAAGCAGGTGGCAGAAAAGTTGCGCAGTGCTCCTTTAAAAATAGCTCTAGTTGAAAGCATTTTCGTAAAACAATTCCCATAAACTAACTTTATTTCAAAAGCCCAACACTTTTGCTGTTGTTCTTTCACTTACGTTACAACTTTTTATTTTCTATTTTCCGTCTCTTAAAACTCTTGTGTTTGCTATTTTCTTTAGCTACAACTTTACATCAGATAAATATTAAAGTTATTTCAAACTCTCTTAAAGTTTAACAAATATTTTAAGGGTGGATAGTATTTTCTGGCCCACTTTGCCGTGTCCTGCCTTTGTTTTCGACAGGACCGGTAACTCTTTAAAGTCACAAATAGCTAGCATAACCTGCCGCTAATCGGGGCTAGCCTTGGCTTGAGCTTCTCCCACAGCTGCGGCGGCTCTACCGGATTTGCCGCGCAGCGTTTACTTCGCTCGAAGCGCCCGGTTTCGTGGTGACGCGGATCCGGCGGGGGTTACATTTCAAACATTTCTGGCTCCCGGCGGTAAGCGGGCGCTTTAGCGGGCTAGCAGATGCGCGCTTTTAATAGCCGCAGACAGCTGCGCCTATTGTTGTTTGCGGTGGCGCTTGTTCCCTCGCGGCCGAAAACACGGGCCGGCGCGTGGCGAGCGATAACGGGGAGGGGGGGGGATTGACCTCGGCGTGCGGTAGCCGTGCCGCCCGGGCGCAGGCTCGGGTTACGGGCCCGTGTCTGGGTGTGCGGCGGGCTACGCTAGGCAGGCAGCGGCTCAAAAACGTGTTGTTTTACTTTAAATTAACACTCAATTTACTCATTTTCTTATTCGTATATCTATTTTTCTCTGGTCCTGCCCTGTTTTTTTGGCTTTTTTAATTTTGAAAAAATAAAAAACTAGTAAAAGAAATTAAGAATAAAGTAAAGTAAAATCTAAATAAAGAGTAGAACATATTTTTCCGTGATCATGCCCTGTCTGTGTTCTTTTTTTATTTTTGTCTTTTTTAATTTAGACACAAAACAATAACAAAACAACAAAAAAGATTTTTAAAACCCAAATAAAGAGTACTATTCCAAATGTGAACAAAGTGTATTTCATTATTTAGTGAATTTTGAACTGTTTTTTACTATGAATTGTGCTGTAGATTTTGATGGAACGCTTCATGGACCTTCAGCCCAACGGAAAGTTGTAGAAATGATAAAAGTGGTGCTCTGAGGCGTTGAAACGATCCGTTCTTATGCAAAAATATTGCCTTAAATGTCTTAAAATAATTGCAGTTTGTTTTAGACGTATGATTTTAGCGATTTTCTAAATGGGCTTTATCTTTATTTTCAGTTTTTCCGCAGATATATTACATTTTTGGATCAGTTCAGCCAGGTCAATTCTTTACAGTAACAGTAACAGTGAGTTTCATTGCGTTTTAATACCGAGCACGTCGCCATGGGAACGATATCGCTCGGATCAAACCAAAAATCACTGTTTTCGCCCAAAACCAACGGCGGAAATGTGAAAATGTGCCGCACCTTCAAAGTAAAACTCAAGCAGTCATAAAAAGTAGTGATCCAAGTGAAATACATACAGTAAACGAGTACACACAGAATACATGTACTTTTGTACTGCCCGAGTACACGTCCTCCTAATGACGATGACTCACTCGATGAAGCGTTTGACCGTTGACCCAAAGGTCGTCCCTTCTGTCGCACTCGTACAGCTCCAGACACTTTGCCGAGTGTCTGCCCCGAGCGTCTGCCCCGAGCAAAGTCTGAGCATTTCTGAGAATCCCAAAAGTCATTAGGGCCCCGGCACCTGGTCACTTAGGGCCCCGGCGCCTGGTCACTTAGGGCCCCGGCACCTGGTCACTTAGGGCCCCGGCGCCTGGTCACTGCTGTTGTTTTGCCGCATGTCTGTCCTCGTCAATCTTTGCTTTGGGCACCTCTGTATTTGTATCTTATAAATGTTTGAACTTATTACACATTATAAAAGGTTTAAAGCTCGAAAAACAACTGCGTTAAAACGAGTATTTGTCAAGTTCTGTTTTCTTGACCCGCTGCTCCTGCTTTTTCATATCAAACTTTCTGAATGATCAATTAGACGTGAACAGCAAGATTAAAAAAGTGCTTTTACTTTTATTTAAGTGGTGAGCAATATAAACTCATGGCAGTTGCGACATAAGGATTTTTCACATTGTCCTTAAATATTTTCTTTCCAAAACCATAAATTTAGTGTACTTTTATTTACTTTCTTTTATTTATTTTCTTTTATTTATTTATTTCATTTATTGTATTGTATTATTCATTTAATTGTATTTATTTTATTTTATCATTATTATTATTATTAGGCCCGAGCGCCACAAGCTGGCGAGAGGCCTATTAATCTCGTAAGGCCGTGCGAAGCACGGCTGCGAAAGTGCGCACGTAGTGCGCACGAAATCGAGCGCGAAGCGCTCGCCCACTTCCAAACACTCACTAACGCACTCCTTCACTCATGCACGCCCCGTGCATACTAATTAGTAGTAGGAAAATGGAACATTACCGTTGTAAACGGGCGAAGCCCGTGCAAAAGTGCGCACTAAACGAGCACTTTACATTGAGATGACGACCGCGAAGCGGTCGTCATCCCCATATAAAGCACTCATTTGCGCTAAGTAGCTCACGAATACTTTCCCCATCTCTTGCATGTTCCGTGCATATAAGCATGTAATGCAAAAATTGAACATTATTACTGTATAGAGGGCCAAAAACACAAAGTGGGCGGAGCCCACTCAAAATTAACGAAAGTACCCGTCAGTGACCAGGAACCCACACCATGAGGTAGGAAAGCGCGAGCGCTTTCCAAAAATGTATAGTTTATGATATTTGAAAAATGGGAAACATTGTTTTCGCATCGGAATATTATTCTTTCTTCTTCTTCTTCTTCTTCTTCTTCTTCTTCTTCTTCTTCTTCTTCTTCTTCTTCTTCTTCTTCTTCTTCTTCTTCTTCTTCTTCTTCTTCTTCTTCTTCTTCTTCTTCTTCTTCTTCTTCTTCTTCTCGGGACCAACCCCCCTATTTTTCACCCAGTGAACATTGACGAAAAGTCACAAAAATTTGCACACCTCTAAAAATCGTGCCTCTCTACATTCTGGCTATTTCCCTTTTCTAAAATAAAAAAAAATTGGCGCGTCAGCGCCCCCAAATGTACCAAAAATGCATTGAGAGATGGGAAATGACCCAAAAAAAATCTGATCGTAGAATCATGAAATTTGGCGCAGAGGTAGATGGTGACAAGAGAAGTAAAAAATATTATTACGGCAACGCCGTCCGCCCAACCAAATGTCGGCCATATTGCTTCAAAAATGGCTAAACATGACTTCGGAGTTTTTCCAAACGTCGTACTTTTACAAACTCCTCCCAGGGCGTTGGCCCTAAAAAGCTGAAATTTGGTGAAAATGCTACTGAGGAGTGGGACATCAAAAGTTATCCAAATTACATTGATACCTCTCACGGTCTCTGTACGGCGAAGCCGCAAACTGTAGCTAGAATTTCAGAAATCTCCCATATTTAAAATTTCTGCCGTTTGCGCAGATAAAGTCCGAATTGCGTCAAATTAGAATCAGTTGTTAAACTCTTTGCCCTAAACCTACTTGAAGTGAAATAAATTCATTTGGCGCCACAGCGCCCCCTACAGATTTTATATGGAGGTTAAATGTTTAGTTTTGCGAAATTATATGAAATTTGACACACAACTCAATTTTAGCATCCCCATCAAAAAAGTCAATGAGACCCATGTCATAATTGTTATGGCGTTGCCGTAACGATGACCGAAACCTTTCATGTTATTCCAATGGGGAAATCGCCAGAACATGTTTACACTTTAGACTTTCACAAACTCCTCCCAGGGCGTCAGCCCTATTAACCTGAAATTTGGTGAGACTCATCTTCAGGGGTGGACCATCAAAAGTTATCCACATTTTCATTCAAAGAGTCACGGTGTCTGTGCGGCAAAGCTGCACATTTTGCCAAGAATTCAAAATAAAATAGCTTTTTGATGGTAAAACAAAGGGGAGAAGATGTGACAGCGTCACCGATTCAGCAGTAGGCGTAATAAAAGGACAATTAGGGCGCGTTAGCGCCCCCTCCTCTTGCGGCGTGGCGGCGGTGTGGCGGCGGCAGCGTGGCGAGGGCCGATCATTGCCGCTTGCGGCTATATTTTTTTTAATTTTTTTATTTTATTTATTTATTTTATTTAGATTTAGTTTTTAGAGGAAAGGCCGAGCAGAAAATACTTAAATTGCTTCTAAAAATCGTCATTTATTTTAATTGAACAAAAAAAAATCACTTTTCTATCAATTTTATTTTTAAAAAAGGACTTAAATGTTTCTTTTTCGTCATTATGATCATATTGTGCCTTCAATTATCACCATGTTTGACGTGTAGTGAAGACAAACAAGTGAATGTCATGAGGCAAAAACAATCCACAACAAGCGTTCATGTCCACACCTCCAGCTGCCATAGCAACCGACTCTTCAAAATAAAACAACATCCCCAAAAAAGCCGTGCTAGCTTTGCAGTTGGCTAATATCGATCATCGCCCGTTTTACCTCTTTTAAACAGCGTCAGTTTAAACGCTCGTTTCTGTCGTTTAATATGAATCAACTCAAAATGTGTTCGTCCCATGAACAAAATGCATTTATTTTACACTATTTTACACTGGAAAAACAAGGCAAATTATGCGTTATTAGACCTAATCTTGATTTTAAAAGACGTATTTGTCAATTGAATTATTACTTTCAGTTCTTTCACATTTGATTTGAAATATGACCTGTTACTTAAATCCTTGGACTACAGTCGGCATTTCCTCAAATCAAGCGCCTTAAACAAACCGCCGCGTGTTGTTTGTGCAGTGGAGCTCTTTTCTCGAGTGTGTTGAGAGCATGAGAAACGAGCGCGTTTTCGGCGCCTCGATCCGTCTCGCCGCCGTGTGTTTTCTGGCGTCGGCGGCGATTGATGCGCGCGTAATTGCGACACGTGGGCCCATCTGGTTGGGACTCGGCGCCACGGTCGAAAATAGCGCACGCCAATTCCTCTCTCAGCGCGGCGGCGACGCAGACGACCCGTCCGCTAACGCCGCCGCGGTCGCATGTTAGCAATTAACGCGTCTACCCAATCTGCGGCGCTTTGATTGGTTTGTTTTTTTTCGTGCTCGAGTTTGTCCGGCGGTTAAAGGAGCGCTGCGTAACTTTACTGTTTGGGGGTTCATCACCTGCTCGTTGCCATGGAGGTGATTTTCCACAGTAGGGCATTAAACGTAGGCTACAAAGCTCACGTTCGATCAATTACAGGTGTTTTATTGTGAAAAGACCTTGAGAAACATGCAGTCTTAGTCACAACTTTAAAGTCATATTGTGGAACATTCCGAGCAAAGCAATAACGTTTCCTCAGAGACGGATCCTCCACCAGAAAAGTTACATAGTGCAGCTTTAAAGGACACGTTTTGTGGATTACTTGATTTGTTATTGGCTTTTAAACACGCTCTTGAGTATTCTTGCTACTTCCTCTCGTGTTTTAGAACTTCAAACTAAAGGTAAAATAAAGGCATTACAAAGGAGAGATAGACAAATGCTAGCTTGAGCTGACATGCTAACGTTAGCGCGCAGCTGTAGCTACTCCAGATCTCCACGTTCGACGTCGCACGATTGGGGAAAATTCAAACGGAGTCATTTCTGAGGACGATGGAAAAAGAGCCCGACTGAAGCGAAACAAATGTCCAGACGCGTTTTTGAGGGATTTTTGTGTCTCTTTTGTCTTTTCAACGTCGACTGTGCGACACGGAAGAAAAACAACGATTACGATTTCTACCTCAGTTTGATCAATCTCGATTTTCGATTACATTTGATCTGCTCCAAACCGCACGTTTTTACTGAAATGGCTGCGGAGCTCTCGACTAAAAAACCCGCATTGTTGACGATCGGACTGAATCTCCGTCCCTCGACCTTTCGATGAATCGCCCGGACCGTTCTGTGACCCGGCGAAAACACTTTGTACATTTCAGATATTTGAAACTTTGTACACCGGCTCCTGCGGAATCTAAACGGATCATTTCGCCACGTTTACAGACGGGGCACGTTTACCAACCGAAATCGCCAAACTTTCGCGAATCGTACGACAGATTTTGGCCAACGAAGTTCTTTGTAACGAGAGCGAAGAGCGAAGTCGAGCTCCTTCCGCCGCTTTGGAAAACGACATCTCTAGAGATACTTTCAGATTCCTGAGCCGGGCGACTTTACATTCTCTCCCTCGACGTTATTTGTGCGTAAAACATAACGACGCAAAGACGACTCGCCCGGAATGTTTCTCTTTTTGAAGAAACGTGAAACGACTGAGGAGAATCCAGCACTTTAAAGATGTTTCTACGACGTCGAAACCGCTCAGGACTTATTTCAGACGTAACACACGGCAAATAGTAATATACAGGAAAGAATGAAGTCATAAAAGTAACGTAATTATCACGATCCATGAAATACTCTTTTTTTTTCTTAATTGAAGCGACATATGTGTTTTTTGTTCTTTTTCAAATGTAAAAACGTTGCGTGATTTCTTATTTCCACTCGTTCATTTCTCATTTTAAGAACAAAAAGGCAAATCTTCTCAAATCAAAGATCAATATTCTTTAAAACACTTTAAAATAGCTGCACTTAATTGACCTTAAAAAGCATAAACAACATTTAAATTATAACGAACAAACGCACATTTTTCATTGTGTCATGTTTTCATATAAAAAAATTGCATTTTTTTGTGTTAAAACTGCCAAATTTACACAAATTTAACACATTTAAATTTGAAAAATAGACAGAGCAGGTTTAACCCATGTTGAAATGTTTGATACAAAAAAAAATTTGATTAAATAAAATAATGAAACATATTTAGGTGCTGATTGAGAAGAAACTGACCAAAAAACTAAAAATGGCCTGAATCTTTCTGACTAAACGATTGATTAATAATAAACTACGTCTTTCTTCATGTTTTAACGAGGCTAATGAGATGTAGTGAGTATAATTCAAGTCGTTTTAACTTTGATGTGACTTTTTGCCGTGACTTTTTGCCGTGCACAAGAGCATGCGTCGTGTGAAGAGGCTGAGACGGGAGTGTGCCCTTACGCTCTTCGCAGTATTTGCCCTTCCAGCCGGGCAGACAGGCCAGCGTCCCGTCCCTGACGCAGGTGTAGTGTCCGAAGCGGTCGTCTCGCGGGGCGCACTTCTTGGAGCAGCTCTGGCCGTAGTAGCTGTCGTTGCAGATGAACCTGTACGAGTACTTGAGCTCCGTCTGCCTCCAGAGCTGAGCGTTCTGCGACCAGTCGGAGCCCACGCCCAGCTGCCTCTGGATGGCGAAGAAGCTGATGAGCAGGTCGGAGGCGTCGTCGGGGGCGGAGCCGTCTGCGAGGCGGAGGGACAGGTCAAAAGTGTGTATATGATGTGAGATAATGATGATAAAAGCAAAGAACCCCTCGATTTTAGAACTATGAACTTGGGCCTCAGAACTCCTGACATGGACGATGGATGGATACTTCTGGAAGGTACTTTTGGCGGGAAAAAAGGCAAAATGACTTTCAGACTGAATTTGGAAATAGACAAATTTGATGAATTTTGGACCAGACGTTTGGACATTTGATTTATGTTTGTTTGAATCAGGCGTTTCACATTGGTACAAACAAACAAAACAAACTAAGCAGAACAAAAAAAAGACTAAATCAAAAATGGAAAAGCCCAAATCATAAACTTTCGGTGTGATTTGGTGGATGTCTAAAGTTATTTCAAGCTTCGCTCTGTTCACATGTATCCATCGATCGTCTCCATCGATCGTCTCCATCGATCGTCTCCATCGATCGTCTCCATCGATCGTCTCCATCGATCGTCTCCATCGATCGTCTCCATCGATCGTCTCCATCGATCGTCTCCATCGATCGTCTCCATCGATCGTCTCCATCGCCCGAGCCCTATGCCTGAGCCCTACGCCCGAGACCTACGCCCTAGACCTACGCCCGAGACCTACGCCCGAGTCCATCACCTGAGCCCTACGCCCGAGCCCTACGCCTGAGTTCTACGCCCGAGCCCTACGCCCAAGTCCATCGCCCGAGCCCTACGCCCGAAACCATAACCCAAGTCCTACGCCCAAGGTTCAGTCCAGTATTTATGAACAACCGGCACCACAGCAACGTTTAGTGTTACAATCAATGTGAGAAAAAGCATCACTCACGAGATGACGAGACTGTGACCAAGCGACAAACACCGACGACACTATTCCTCCAAAATGTCACTTTCAGAACGACAACATGAAATTAAACGTGACAAAAACAAGAAAAACAAGCGAGATTAAAGCGTACTTTACACGTTGGACGATAGATGAAGGTCTTTTTTGCTTCTAAAAAGGTCACGATTGTCTTTTTTTGGGGATTCGTACAATTGTTTTGGCTCAAGATCTGGACCTTCATGTCCCAAAACACCACCGTTTCATCCCTGTGATTAATATCAAACTCCAGAGAAGACAAAACTTCTCCTAAAACGTAAATGCCACCGTTTCCGCCGCGTCCCGCCATCGTCTGCCTGGCAACAAGCCTCATAATGTTATAAAGTCAGGATTGAAACGTCCTCTTTCCTGATTGAAAAGACAAAACAAAAGCGCATTATTGAGGGGTTTGTAGTGCTCCGGTTCCAAAGGGCGGAACAGCACGAGGTGTAAACTCCAGGAAGACGAGGTCCGCGGCGTTTGGCAGCGAGCGCAGATTCTCACCGAACGCTCCGCTCGTTCCCACGCCAAAAATACTCCAGAGGAAGTTCGATTGTGTTGGACGAGAAGCACAGAAAAGGTGCGCGATTCCAAGCAAGAGGAGCGTGTGTGTGTGTGGGAGAGTGGAAGGGACCGGGACTGAAACTAGAGCAAAACGGGACTGAAACAGGACTGAAACGGGAGAGGTACAGGTCTGAAACAGGTCTGAAACTAGATCGAAATGGGACTGAAACAGGAGCGAAACGGGACTGAAACAGGACTGAAACGGGAGAGGTACAGGTCTGAAACAGGTCTGAAACTAGATCGAAATGGGACTGAAACAGGAGCGAAACGGGAGCAAAACAGGACTGAAACAGGTCTGAAACAGGAGTGAAACTACAGCGAAACAGGACTGAAACAGGACTAAAACAGGACTAAAACAGGACTGAAACAGGACTGAAACAGGACTAAAACAAGTCTGAAACAGGACTGAAACAGGACTAAAACAGGACTAAAACAGGACTGAAACAGGACTAAAACAAGTCTGAAACAGGTCTGAAACAGGACTGAAACAGGTCTAAAACAGGTCTGAAACAGGACTGAAACAGGTCTAAAACAGGTCTGAAACAGGTCTGAAACAGGTCTGAAACAGGACTGAAACGGGAGCGAAACAGGGAGAAAACCCAAGAAAACCCAAACACAAATCCAAACCAGGAATATTTCAATAAAACAAACAAATAAACCATGTCTTAAACAGACTTAAACAGGTCTTAACTAGGACCAAACCAGGACCAAACCAGGACCAAACTAGGACTAAACCAGGACCAAACTAGGACTAAACCAGGACCAAACCAGGACTAAACCAGGACCAAACCAGGACTGAACCAGGACTGAACCAGGACTAAACCAGGACCGAACCAGGACTAAAATGCACACTAATGACAGTATTCAAAGTGGCGCCAGACGCGTGTAAAGCGCATGTTTTTGTGCGTAATTGCGCCACATTGTGTTCCGAGCGCGGGGTTAAAACGCAGACGGAGCGCCCTCGTGTGGCGGACAAGTGCACTTACCCACAGGTGGACCTCCAGAAGGTGAATGCCAGGCTTCAATAATTAACGAGAACGAGCCCTGCAGAGGAAACACACGTAATTAATTGCTTTTTGCGGAGTTGGGAACACTGAAACCTGCTTCTGACGCATGGCGGGAGCAGGAGACGCGCGCGCGCACCCCTCCACAACAATTAACGCACGCATCACGCACGCGCCCCGGTGCTCGTCTCTTACCGGCCATCCGAAGTTGAACGGGATCTGGATGGGTTCGGGCCGCGACGCGCTGAAAGAGTTGGCCCCCAGCACCGGCGTCACGGTCCTCCCGAAGATGCAGTCACCGGGCGACACCACCGCCTGGTAGTTCTTCAGGCAAATCCTGAAATAAGTCCTGCAGCTCGGGCGGCACGCGTCCCCGCTCGCCAGGAGGCCCTTGTGGTTCCTAAACTCCTGCAAGTTGAGCTCAAAAACGCCCGTGCCGAACACCTACAAGAGGAGAGAAAGTGGGATGAGAAACGCGCGCGGTGCAGAGAAGCCGCGCGCGTCCCGGTTTGTTTGTTTGTTTGTTTGTTTGTTTGTTTGTTTGTTTACCTGCGTTATTAGCGTGGTACTAAAAGCAAAGGTGATCCAAGCTGCCATCCTGTCCCGCGTCCCCCCGGGGCCAGCGCGCACCAGACCCGCCGCGCGCGCCTCTAACTCCACAGACAGAATGAGAGACAAACACTTGAATAAATCCGTCTTCGCTCAAAAACAAACGAGTCCCGCGTTAGTTCCTTTTCCTCGCGTTGAAAAGAAGAAGTAGAAGAAAAGAAAAAACGTCCAGGAAAAACATCCAATAATAATAATCTCCAAGTTTTATCCGGATGAAAGGGGAAATCCGCAGACGTCGTGGTTGTGCGGTGGCATGCTCCGCGCTCCGGCTGCCCGCGGCTCCGGTGTGTGGATGCGGCTCCCGTGTGTGGATGCGGCTCCGGTGTGTGGATGCGGCTCCGGTGTGTGGATGCGGCTCCCGTGTGGATGCGGCTCCGGTGTGTGGATGCGGCTCCGGTGTGTGGATGCGGCTCCGGTGTGTGGATGCGGCTCCGGTGTGTGGATGCGGCTCCGGTGTGTGGATGCGGCTCCGGTGTGTGGATGCGGCTCCCGTGTGGATGCGGCTCCCGTGTGGATGCGGCTCGTGTGCGTCCTGCTCCGTGCGCTTTGGGGATGTTGTTACTACAGAGTGATCCGCGTAGTGCGCCTCCTCCCCCCTTTATAGACTCCCCCGCGGCTGCGCTCATTACCTAAGCCGCCAGTCAGAGCCCGAGGACGCCGCCCCCTTTTACGCGCGCTGCACACCCCCTTCTCTCCTCTCTTCTCTCCTCTCCTCTTCTCTCCTCTCTTCTCTCCTCTCCTCTTCTCTCCTCTCCTCTCCTCTCCTCACCTTTTCTCACCTCTCTCCTCTGCCCTTCTCTCCTATTCTCCCCTCTCCTTTCCTTTCCTCTCCTCTCCCCTTCTGTCCTCTCCTATTCTCCCCTCTCCTTTCCTCTCCTCTCCCCTTCTGTCCTCTCCTATTTTCCCCTCTCCTTTCCTTTCCTCTCCTCTCCTTTTCTCACCTCTCTCCTCTCTTCTCCTCCCAACAACAATTATCCAGATTTGATCCACGCGCTGCCGCCGCGCGCGCTGCTTCTTATTATGATCATTATAAACGAGTCCCACGCATCTGAGTTTGTGGGAAAGAGAACAACAATGGCGCAAAGAGGGGGAAATTAACATGTAAAAAATAAAAAATACAAGTATTTATATATATAGATAGATAATAGAGAATTCAATTAGGACGGTCACGTCACGCTCAATTGCGCGCTTAATTAGCCGCTTCGCCGCGGCGCGCGCAGCTTTCCCGTATCACAGTTCCCGTCGTCCTCTGGGGTGTAGTTGTAGTTGTTGTTGTTGTTGTTGTTGTTGTTATTATCACGAAAATGACGCCGCAGCGCGCGTGCTTCGTGTGACGTGCGGCAGCAAAGACCCGGATCAAAACCTGTCGGAACAAGAACATCACAGAAACAGACCGTGTATTTAGCTTCATTCACCTTTGTTTATTTTATTTGTAATTAATCCTTTTTATGTGTCTTCTCTGAGCCTCAGAAAACAATCAGTTTCAATTTTCCCAAATTTGATGAGGAAATTCCTGATTTATAGAAAGTCATGTGTTGTTTTTACTTTAAGTATACAACATGAGCCACAGAGAAAGGCTTTAGGCTGAAAACACTTTACAAATGCAGAATATGTGTCATTTAGAACAAAATAATAGCAGGATTATACCATGATTATTTCAGACACTGGCTGTGGTATTGATGCTCTCTGATTCCCTGTAGCCAAAGCCACTCTCCAGATTTAATCCCACGATGGCTCTGCTCACGTGACCCCCCCAAACCTGCCCTCGTGGGTGGGTTTTGGTGGCGCGCGGGCCGACCCACCCGTGTTTTGTACAGTTTAGCGGCGGAGCGCGTGCCTCCCATTGTCCGGCGCGTGTCTCCCCCCCCCCCCCCCTCCCTCTCTCTCTCTCTCTCTCCCTCGCGCGCGCGCGCGGGGGGTAAACCGCGGGAGGACGGGGCACGCGACCATTCAGCTGTATGCAAATGAGCCCCTCTTTACGCGTCACGCGCCCAAAGGGATCATGTCTCTGGGCTTCAGATTACATCACGACTTTTCTGTATTTTCTGCTGCAGATTTGGGCTCGTGAAACGTCTTTTGTCTGTGTTTTGTGGCTGGATAAATAATGAAGCGTGTCAAACCAGTTTAACACTTCTCATTTCACAGGCTCCAAATGAAATAAGAATAACACAAAGTCCCGTAAAATTTCAGGTTTTGAATAAGACATTACACCTGTCATTTAATCATGAATAATTATATAATAACGATAATCAAAGCGCTGCAATGCTCTCGTTACTCACTCCACACACTCTTGCAGCCACAGCTGCCCTGGGGCAGACTGACGGAAGTGAGACTGCCAATCTGCACCATAGGCCCCTCCCACCACTAACACTCACAAACGAGAGAGGGAAGAGTCTTGAACTTGGGCTGAGCGGGACTTGAACCTCAGACCTCAGAGTGGAGCAGAGCGTTAACATGTCTGTGGCGGTGGCAGAGTGGTTAACACATGTGCCGATTGTTTCCTCTGGTTTCCAACAAACCAAAAGAGGCACCAAAGGTAAAAAGTCCAGACCCAGACTAAGATCAGGCTAAAGTCCATCACTAACACACTTTATTCATAAATATTCTCCATATTCCATATTTTAGCATTTATTTGTTTAAAAATCTATAGCAATAATCGATTGACTTGTCGATTCCTCCAAAAATTATTGGCTGCTAAAATAACGGACATTATAAAATATTTCAAGTCCAAACTCCCGGTCCAGTTTGGCCCCGTGGACGGCAGAGACCCTTGGCCCCGCCCCTCCTGTATACATTGCCGCGCGGTGGCTCCGATTGGTCGGCCGTGTTATTCGATCGAGCCTCGTCTTTGGTTCACCATCTGGCGGGACGCGGGCGTTTTTTCAGTCATCTGTTCACATGCAGCAGACAGCAGCCGGGGGCCCCCTGAAGCCCCCTGAAGCCCGCTTGGACCACACCCCCGTTTGGCACCGAGCGAGGCCGCCAAGGACGGGACCAGGACGTGGGGAGTGGTCAGGAGCGGCGGGACCAGGACGTGGCGAGTGGTCGGGAGCGGCGGGACCAGGACGTTGCGAGTCGTCAGGAGCAGCGGGACGAGGACGTGGCGAGTGGTCGACAGCAGCGGGACCAGGACGTGGCGAGTGGTCGGGAGCGGCGGGACCAGGATGTGGCGAGTGGTCGACAGCAGCGGGACCAGGACGTGGCGAGTGGTCGGGAGCGGCGGGACCAGGACGTGGCGAGTGGTCAGGAGCGGCGGGACCAGGACGTGGCGAGTGGTCGGGAGCGGCGGGACCAGGACGTGGCGAGTGGTCGGGAGCGGCGGGACCAGGACGTGGCGAGTGGTCGACAGCAGCGGGACCAGGACGTGGCGAGTGGTCGGGAGCGGCGGGACCAGGACGTGGCGAGTGGTCAGGAGCGGCGGGACCAGGAGGTGGCGAGTGGTCGGGAGCGGCGGGACCAGGACGTGGCGAGTGGTCGGGAGCGGCGGGACCAGGACGTGGCGAGTGGTCGGAGCGGCGGGACCAGGACGTGGCGAGTGGTCGGGAGCGGCGGGACCAGGACGTGGCGAGTGGTCGGAGCGGCGGGACCAGGACGTGGCGAGTGGTCGGGAGCAGCGGGACGAGGACGTGGCGAGTGGTCGACAGCAGCGGGACCAGGACGTGGCGAGTGGTCGGGAGCAGCGGGACGAGGACGTGGCGAGTGGTCGACAGCAGCGGGACCAGGACGTGGCAAGTGGTCGGGAGCAGCGGGACCAGGATGTGGCGAGTGGTCGGGAGCAGCGGGACCAGGACGTGGCGAGTGGTCGGGAGCGGCGGGACCAGGACGTGGCGAGTGTTCGGGGGCAGCGGGACCAGGACGTGGCGAGTGGTCGGGAGCAGCGGGACCAGGACATGGGGAGTGGTCGGGAGCGGCGGGATCAGGACGTGGCGAGTGGTCGGAGCGGCGGGACCAGGACGTGGCGAGTGGTCGGGAGCGGCGGGACCAGGACGTGGCGAGTGGTCGGAGCGGCGGGACCAGGACGTGGCGAGTGGTCGGGAGCAGCGGGACGAGGACGTGGCGAGTGGTCGACAGCAGCGGGACCAGGACGTGGCGAGTGGTCGGGAGCAGCGGGACGAGGACGTGGCGAGTGGTCGACAGCAGCAGGACCAGGACGTGGCGAGTGGTCGGGAGCGGCGGGACCAGGATGTGGCGAGTGGTCGACAGCAGCGGGACCAAGACGTGGCGAGTGGTCGGGAGCGGCGGGACCAGGACGTGGCGAGTGGTCAGGAGCGGCGGGACCAGGACGTGGCGAGTGGTCGGGAGCGGCGGGACCAGGACGTGGCGAGTGGTCGGGAGCGGCGGGACCAGGACGTGGCGAGTGGTCGGAGCGGCGGGACCAGGACGTGGCGAGTGGTCGGGAGCGGCGGGACCAGGACGTGGCGAGTGGTCGGAGCGGCGGGACCAGGACGTGGCGAGTGGTCGGGAGCAGCGGGACGAGGACGTGGCGAGTGGTCGACAGCAGCGGGACCAGGACGTGGCAAGTGGTCGGGAGCAGCGGGACCAGGACGTGGCGAGTGGTCGGGAGCAGCGGGACCAGGACGTGGCGAGTGGTCGACAGCAGCGGGACCAGGACGTGGCGAGTGGTCGGGAGCGGCGGGACCAGGACGTGGCGAGTGTTCGGGGGCAGCGGGACCAGGACGTGGCGAGTGGTCGGGAGCAGCGGGACCAGGACATGGGGAGTGGTCGGGAGCAGCGGGACCAGGACGTGGGGAGTGGTCGGGAGCGGCGAGACCAGGACGTGGCGAGTGGTCGGGAGCGGCTGGACCAGGACGTGGCGAGTGGTCGGGAGCGGCGGGACCAGAACGTGGCGAGTGGTCGGGAGCGGCGGGACCAGGACGTGGCGAGTGGTCGGGAGCAGCGGGACCAGGACGTGGCGAGTGGTCGGGAGCAGCGGGACCAGGACTGTAGTTCCACACGCCACCATCAGCTCTTTACATTTCGGTGACGTTTATTAAGTCACTTCCTGGTTTGACCACACAATAGTCTTGATCTTGATGAGCGAACGTCCTAAAATAATAGTTATAAGCAACAAAAAAAAGTGTGTCAATTTAATTTACCACATTTTTCCTGAGGATTTCTGTTTGAAATACTTGTTTGGCGACGCAACCAAGATGTGACATATAATTAACACTTTATTTTGTCATAAAAAGGTGTCAGTTGCAAATTTTCTGAACTGAAAAAACTGCGCTTTTTGATGACATCACAGAGGGATTCTGCACCACTTCCTGTCATTTTTAACTTTTATTCGTCATATTTTCTTCACAAACTGCCACTCGACAGATGTAAAACTATGATCATTCTTTACCACAGCGACAAACTGGCTAAACGGCGTCTTAATCAGAAAAACACGAGAAGCCGTCACGTGGACTTTAACCGTCCGATTGTAGATGTTTTGACCCGGTTTACGGTTCACATCTCTGTATTTACTGGGCATGAAACAAAAACTTGCACAAAGTTCGACGTCTCCAGGGTAAACGGAAGCAAAATATGTTTTTCTTTTACAAAATTACACTCAGAAAATGGTTCCTTTGGTCAGTTGAAAAGACTTTAAAACTGGACATCAACCACTGAGCAACAGAGGCTCCGCCCACCACCCGAGATCATGACATCATCAGATTCTAGAACGTGAACGCAGCCGATCTGTCTTTTTCCCCTTCTCTCTCTTTCTCCCTCTTACTTCTCTCCTTTTACTTTTTTTTCTCTTTACGGCAGGCATGTCCAAACTAAGGCCCAGGGGCCAAATGCGGCCCTCAGACCAATTTTTGTCGGCCCTCCGACTTCCTGTTAAGTTGGTCCAAACAACAAAAAGTAGTAGTTTTTACTGTAAAATTGGAGAGATTGAAGCATTTCGATGTTATACCAACATAATATTAAAGTTCCAAGTCTTATTAAAGGTGTGGAGGCATCAAAACTATGTCAAATGCAAAAAAATCAACATTTTCAGGTTGTTTGTGGCCCTCTGCTCCGTATAAGTTTCAAAATGCGGCCCTCGGTGAAAAAAGTTTGGACACCCCTGCTTTACAGTATAGCGTAAAACACACTCTTTGAAGACGTACAACTACAGTAGGTGGCGTAAATGCACCTGTCCAACCGCCATTAAAAGTCACACCATCAACAAGATTCTCGAAGGCGATGATGTCACGTGGACATTCTTCTGTCAATTGGCGTAAATTCACGAACGTTTGACCCGATCATTCCGACCTGGCCACAAAACTCACGATATTACAACCAAAAAACTGCATTTTATCCATACAAATTTTAGTTTTTTCCATCTGCGCTGAATATTATCGGCCGATGGAAAGTTGCGCCGTCGTCTGAAACTCGGCAAACGTGTCCGTCCAGTCATCGTTTGGCGGCGCTACAGTTCGTCAAAAACAGGTTACGTCGTTTTAATTGGATCCATCCGCCGCCGTTTCCCCTCGGGGGCGACTGAAGCTAATTCCGTTGCCGTGGCTTCTAAACGATCGGCGTCGTGAAAGAAACGCTCCGTCTCGAACACAAACGTCTCATTCGTTCGTCAAATGGGTCACATCTGCCGCCCCCTACTGTCCGCAGAAGTGTCACTGCGGGAATCTCGCCTGTATCGTTCCGCAGTGCGGCATTAAACTTCTGTCTCTTCAGTTACAGGTCAGATCTGCGGCGAGGCGAGCCCGCTCAAAGTATAGAACGCGCGCTTTTCGAGGTCTGTTTAAAGCAAGAAAAAGACCCTAAAACGACCGACGGATAATGCGTCGCGTAGCGGGTTGTGTACTCGTCGTGAGAAAAGTTACGCAGTGCAACTTTAAAACACAAATACTCACAAAAAACTAACGTAATCAAATCCTGAGATGAAAACGTGCCAGTCGCGTCCACAGAACCTTTCATTGATCAACGTATTTGTATTAAGCGATCGTTGATTGTGTGAAATGTGATTGGAGTGGATTTAAAAACGCGGAGGAGCTCGCAGTTCTGCTCCCTCATGGAAACGACTCCATAAAAGTGCGACGGGAGGATTTACGAGCGAGTTCAGGTCGAGGGCGGCTCCGTGTTGTTTGCCTTCTCTGTCACTTTGAACTCTGGGTGATCTGCAAATGTTTGTGTGTCATCTGTTGTTTTCTTATGGTAGCTGCTCTCTCTCCCCCCCTCTCTCCCTCTCTCCCTCTCTCCCTCTCTCCCTCTCTCCCTCTCTCCCCTCTCTCCCTCTTCCTTTCCCCCCTCTCTCTCTCCAGCCTCGCCCTCTCTCACTCCCTCCCCCTCTCCCTCACTTTACCTCTCTCTCTCCCTCTCTCCCTCCCCCTCTCCTTCTCTTCCCCCCCTCTCTCCCTCTCCCCCCTCTCTCTCCCTCTCTCTCCCTCTCTCTCTCCCCCCTCTCTCCCTCTCTCCCCCCTCTCTCCCCCTCTCTCTCTCCCTCTCTCTCCCTCTCGCTCTCTCCCTCACTTTACCTCTCTCCCCCCTCTCTCCCCCCCTCTCTCTCCTCCCTCTCTCCCTCTCTCCCCCCTCTCTCCCCCTCTCTCCCCCCTCTCTCTCCTCCCTCTCTCCCTCTCTCCCCCCTCTCTCCCCCTCTCTCCCCCTCTCTCTCTCCCCCTCCCCCCCCTCTCTCCCTCCCTCTCTTTCCCCCCCTCTCTCTCCCTCTCTCTCTCTCTCCCTCTCTTTCTCTTCTTTCTCTTGTCTTTTCTCTGCCGACTCAGTGAAGACAAGACGGACAAAAAGCACATATAAACTTGATAAACTTTGTGTATTTCCAGTGATGCTAACTTGTAGCGACTTAGCAAAGCAAAGCTAGCAGGGCAACAGCTGTTTCCTGTTTATCGACGCACGACACGCGGCGTCGAGGCTTTGCAGAGAAGGGAAATAAATGCAGAAAAAGCTGTAGTGGAAGTTGTTTCCTGTTTAGCTTTAGCACAAACTTGGAACGACTAAACCTCTGTTTGTGGCTGGTTTGTATTTTATTTAGAAAACACTCTAAACACTCTAGTAAAAGCTCTAAAAGCTCTAAAGACAAACAGTCCCTCTCTCCCTCCGTCTCAGCGGTCAGTTGATGGACATATTGACACACCTGTCCCTCCTCTGTCCCTCAGGGGCTGATTCTGTGTCTTTGCCTTGTCCAGACGCTGTTGTTTGTGATTCTGTGATTTAAGAACACCCTCAGTTGATTCAATTCCGTTATTAGGCCCGAGCCGAAGGACGAGTATCGTTCCGGCGAGGGACTTATTGAAATTGTATCCAGGGAATGGAAAAACGCAAAAATCGAGTAGTAAACCAGGACAGATATGCTAGTGATTGGTATCAAAAATTAAAACTCCGTGAAAAAGTATTGAAAGACAGTAGCGCCACCTCAAAAATGGATTAACATGTGGCCAATGGGAGCCTGATGCCAAAAAAAGTGGCAGGAAAAATATGATGCTCACTCCAAACAATAGTTCATGTGATGTAAAAAATGATATTGTGACTCCGCCCTAAGTCATACAGGAAGTCGGCCATATTGGATAAACACGGCGCTGACAAAAGTGCACCGTGTCAAACTTTTGGCATTTTCTCCTACAGTTTTCTTAGAAAACTCTAAGTCTCTTCAAAGTTGGCCACAAGACACAAAACCCATGAGCAATGCAGTGTTTTAGATCTGAAGCTGATACACTTTCAGGTGTGGTCATCGTGAATTTGAAACAAAATCGCAATTTTTGAAAAAAAAATCTTCTTTTTAAACTTTTTATTGAAAAACTTGAATAGAGCGTTGAATGCAATGATATGCAAATGTAGTGGGCTAGCTGATAAAATGGCTCTCTAGTGCCCTCTCCAAATTTAATAGAAAGAAAATCATTAAAAGATGTATTTGTCGTAGACAACTGAAAAAATCTCTAACGGGTTCATTTGTGACAAAATCACGTGACTCGAGTTTCTAATAGCGGGAAAATAATTGTCAAAAAAAGAGTTTCCGTTATTAGGCCCGAGAATCGTCCTGGCCAGGGACATTCTTCTTGCCATTCTAAACAAAAAAGCCAATGGCGTGATACCTCTAGCTGCAAGCATGTTACCGTGGCAACCAAACACTCCCATAGACTTGTTTTGTTTACAGGCATTTTGAATGGGATTAAAACATTTACTTTGTCTTTAACAGTTAAAATTTGGCGCACTAATTCTCCACATCAAACTGAACATAAAAGCCAATGAGGACGTGACTATCTCGCACCGTGCGGAAGCAGTTTAAAGTAATGTTCACTGTCACTCACTGTTACTCACGGTTACTCACGGTTACTCCCCGAAACTCCCCGATACTCACTGTCACTCACCGTCACTCACTGTTTCTCACGTCACTCACCGTTACTCACAGAGTTACTCACCGTTACTCACAGAGTTACTCACAGAGTTACTCACAGAGTTACTCACAGAGTTACTCACAGAGTTACTCACCGTTACTCACAGAGTTACTCACAGAGTTACTCACAGAGTTACTCACAGAGTTACTCACCGTTACTCACAGAGTTACTCACCGTTACTCACAGAGTTACTCACAGAGTTACTCACAGAGTTACTCACAGAGTTACTCACAGAGTTACTCACCGTTACTCACAGAGTTACTCACAGAGTTACTCACAGAGTTACTCACAGAGTTACTCACCGTTACTCACAGAGTTACTCACAGAGTTACTCACCGTTACTCACAGAGTTACTCACAGAGTTACTCACAGAGTTACTCACCGTTACTCACAGAGTTACTCACAGAGTTACTCACAGAGTTACTCACAGAGTTACTCACCGTTACTCACAGAGTTACTCACAGAGTTACTCACAGAGTTACTCACAGAGTTACTCACAGAGTTACTCACATCGGGACGCTCTCTGCTCTTTATCAGCGTTTACTCTTCAGCCATAAAAAGTGAGCGTTTATTGCGGCCCCTGATGGCTCCTGCAGCTGATAAAACACCGCGCTCTTCACGATAGCCGCGGTGCTAGCGTCAGATGGGCAATTACAATGGCTCCTGTGCTAACACGCTAACACGAAACACATATTGGTTTACCTGCACCACCTGGACATTTTGATTTGACACGCTCGTTGCTTAGAGGCAAAGTCGTCGTCAAAGAGGGTTTTTTAAATTAAAATTTGGATTTATTTCCTCTGCACAGATTACAGAGCGTGTCCAGTCTGATTTAGAATATTATGTTTTCCATACATTTCAATGGGATTAATACAGATATGTTAATGTTAATAGGTGTTGTTTTGAGTGCTTTTCATCATTAATTATGATGAATTGATACATAAATTGCTTAAATTCAATCTAATTTTGACCAACAAACTGGTTTTCATTTATTTACGCGTCAGGTCTCGGTTGGAATTTGTTTCAGAAATTTTACAGTAAAAAAATTTCATTTGTACGGCAATATCAATTAGTGAAAAATATTTTTGATTGATATGAATATTTTAAGCTTTACAGGTTTTATCTGGACAGTGTTTTTCCATCCTTAAATCAGTGGTTTAATTGTGCATTGTGTGTTTGATTCTTGACGTTTCACACTTCGTTCTGTCTGGTGACGCCTTCAGAACGGAAAATCTGAACATTAAAACAAAATAAAAAGACTTCTGGAAGGCAAATGGGACGTCTCAATAAACAAACTATCTTTAAAATCTTTTCTGTTCCACTTTATGACATTAAACATCCATAAAAACGCCTGTATTTGAATTGCAACTGAATCAATGCCGTTCGTTCCAGGATACGCAATAACATCTCCGTGGCAACAAGCAGATTGCGCCAGAGGAGTCACACGGTAGCGCCGCGAGTCCCTCGGGAAACGTGCGATGATCGATTCGCTGCTCGTGATATTCTACAGTTTTTAACATGTTTCTTTGTTGAACCACAATCTGCACAAACTTAAAAAGAAACACACACATTTTCACAAAAACAGTGAATATGTCAAACGTTTCGCATCAACAAGCGACAAAATAATTCAGTAAATCAGACCAGAGATGAGTCACGGCGATGCATTGATACAGCAACGCGCGATATCGATACTGTATCAGCGCATTTGGCATCACGATATATTGATATTTTGGCATCGTGGGTCTTTAAACGATGCTTCGCTGTGACGTGGATTCCTCTGTTACAAATATACGAGCGCCTCGATCCCCGCGGCTCTATTTATAACCTCTACTCCGCCCGAAACCCTCGTGTCCCGAAGACTCTCTCGTGCCAACTGGTGCCTTGCCACGCCTCCTCATCCCGCCTCCTCGCCCCGCCTCCTCGCCCTCTGTGCCCAGGCCCCAGCGTGGACCCGGGGAGGAGAACCCGCGCTGGGGCCTGCGAGAGCCACGAGCCATCAAAGGGCTCTCTCTGTGGGGCACAACGTCTACTGCGCTTTCCTCTGGTGCTGGTCCTGGTCCTGGTCCTGGTCCTGGTCCTGGTCCTGGTCAAGCTCTGGTCCTGATCCAAGTCCAAGTCCAAGTCCAAGTCCAAGTCCTGGTCCTGGTCCTGGTCCTGGTCCAAGTCCTGGTTCTGGTCCTGGTTCTGATCCTGGCCCTGGTCCTGGTCCTGGTCCTGGTCAAGCTCTGGTCCTGGTCCAAGTCCAAGTCCAAGTCCAAGTCCTGGTCCTGGTCCAAGTCCTGGTTCTGGTCCTGTTCCTGGTTCTGGTCCTGGTTCTGGTTCTGGTTCTGGTCCTGGTCCTGGCCCTGGTCCTGGTCCTGGACCTGGTCCTGGTCCTGGTCCTGGTCCTGGTTCTGGTTCTGGTTCTGGTCCTGGTCCTGGTCCTGGTCCTGGCCCTGGTCCTGGCCCTGGTCCTGGTCCTGGTCCTGGTCCTGGTCTACACGGCAACAATTCAATATGAAAGAATTTACGAGATTCAACCCAAACAAATAAACAAGTCGTTATTCTTCATTGAAAGCTTCTAGTGCTTTACATCATTCAGAAAGAACTATCTTGAAAAGGGTCAAATAATATTTTCAACTCTAAACTAGTTAAATAAGTCATCATGAATTGTCAAAACGACTCTTGAACGTGTCATGTTTAAGACAGAATTTGAGCATATTTTCCGCTCTGGACGTTTCATATTTTGTTTGTTTGTGGATTCTCGGGAACAGCAGAGGAAGAGAGAGTTCCTGCTCTCGCCGTTCCCAGCGCTTTTCTCACGGATAAAACAGAGAAAGAGCGGGACAAAGAACAAAAAAGACCTACGACACAAACTCTACAGATGGAGAATGATATTTGAAGTGGCTGTACCTCTTTCTCCGCACGTGCTGAGCTAGCATTAGCATTAGCTTTAGCTCTAAAGCCCGGAACAGGATATTTTGCCCGATTTAGGCACAACTCGAGTTCTGATCAGAGTTTTAAACCGCCGTCCTCTTCATCTGCGTTACAATAACTGTAAAACATTACCATGGCAACGGCCGACCGGCGCGCCAGGAGTGAACGAATGACGATACAAATGCGGGAAACGGCAAAAAAGGACAATTTTTTCAAAAGCCCGTGTCCTCGAATGAGCCGGTCCACGATGCGGCGCTGTTAATCCAGTTTGAGCCTCGTTCAAACGTCAAAAAGTGAGAAAAAGGCTGAAGTAGCGGAAAGTCAGTGAAGACGCCGCACGTTCGCAGTAAACACGACATTTCTCCCCGTGTCGTCTCTCGCCAACTTTCTGGGTAAAATGTCGCTCTGATCCGTGCTTTACGACATTATCGTTCCACGTTTTCAATTTGCAAATGAATTAGGAGTGCGACGCTCTGATGGATTTGAACACCGGCTTTGCTCTGGGCGGGAAACGTCGGATGCTAACTGCGCTAACTCTGTTAGCGCACAACTTTTGGCTCTGTCTCCTCGAGTCGGCCGTCTGTGCTTTTGTCTCACTTTTATAAATTATTTAAAGGCGTTATAGACAAAGGTGGAAGTGCGGACTGATACAACATACGCGTGCGTTTGTTTATTAGAGCGACGGATCGCTTCTCTCATCTCCGATAGATTTCCTTCTCTTTAGAGTCAGCTCGAACTGTCTTTCTCCGTCCTAATTTTGTCCCGTACACTGAGGGAACTATATTATGATAGATCAATGCGCTTAAACATGCGGAAACGTGCTGCTCTCCTCGGGACGAGCCAGACGAGGCTGCAGGTGAGCGGTAGGTGCGTTTTATGATTGATACGTGGCAGAACTAATTGGCAGTCCACGCCACGAGGAAATGAGACTTAGATTTGGGCCCAAAAAATCGTCCATTACGCCTTTAAGAGTCGTGTAGTGTGCTGCATTTAGCGTCAAAATGAGACCACAGTGTTTAGTCTGATTTAGTTTAGTTAATTTTCCGTTAGTAGTTTAGAGCGCAGAGTGCACTGTAAAACATGATCAACAACCACACAGACAATGGACAAAACATTCAAAAGCATCAAGAAACATTTAAAAAGAAAGAAGATAAACAGATTAAACTGCTAATAAAAAAATATAATTAGTGTCAACAAAGAGTCATATACATCATTATGTTTGACCTTCTGCAGTACAAATGTTACACATAAAAAAGAAAAGAAAAAGAGCCCAATAGCACAAACAGACAATAAATATAAACAAATCTTTTATTTATCTTTTATTTAAAAGAGTCATGGAAGTAATTATTGTGACAGGCCGAGGGGTGGGGGAGAGAGAAGAGGGAGAGAGAAGAGGGAGAAGAGGGAGAGGGGAGAGGGTGAGTGAGGGGGAGAGAAAGAAGAGGGAGAGAAGATGGAGAAGAGGGAGAGGGGAGAGGGTGAGTGAGGGGGGACAAAGAGAGAGAAGTGGGAGGCAGAGAGAGAGAGGGAGAAGAGGGAGAGAGCGAGAGAAGAGGGAGAGGGGAGTGGAAAAGGGTGAGTGAGGGGGAGAGAGTGGATGAGGTGAGAGGGAGGTGGGTGATTGAGGGTGAGAGAAAGAGAGAGACAGAAGTGAGAGGGAGGGAGAGAGAGAGGGTAAGAGAGAGTGGGTAAGAGAAAAGGGAGAGAGAGGTGAGAGGAAAGGGGTGAGTGAGGGGAGAGAAAGAGAAAGAGGGGAGGAGAAAGGGGTGAGGGAGGGAGAAAGAGAGATGGAGGGAGAGAGAGAGAGGGAGGAGGGTGATTGTCTATTGTTTTCTGTGGAATGTGGAGAATGCGGTTGTGTTAAAGTTTCAAATGTGATTCTGACGTCAGGTTTCCACCTTCATCCGCTCCAAGAGGCAAAGAGGAAGTGTTCAGGGCCGGAACACTCAACACGGGGCGGGGCCAGCAACGCCTCATTTAAACTCAACACGGGGCGGGGCCAGCAACGCCTCATTTAAACTCAACACGGGGCGGGTCCAATAACACTAACGCCTCATTTACACTCAACACGGGGCGGGTCCAGCAACGCCTCATTTGAACTCAACAAGGGGCGGGTCAAGCAACGCCTCATTTGAACTCAACACGGGGCGGGTCCAGCAACGCCTCATTTACACTCAACATGGGGCGGGTCCAATAACATTAACACCTCATTTACACTCAACACGGGGCGGGTCCAGTAACAATAATGCCTCATCTACACTCAACACGGGGCGGGTCCAATAACACTAACACCACATTTACACTCAACACGGGGCGGGGCCAGCAACGCCTCATTTACACTCAACACGGGCGGGTCCAATAACACTAACACCACATTTACACTCAACACGGGGCGGGGCCAGCAACGCCTCATTTACACTCAACACGGGCGGGTCCAATAACACTAACGCCTCATTTACACTCAACACGGGCGGGTCCAATAACACTAACCCCTCATTTACACTCAACACGGTACGGGACCAATAACACTAACGCCTCATTTAGACTCAACACGGTGCGGGTCCAATAACACTAACGCCTCATTTAGACTCAACACGGTGCGGGTCCAATAACACTAACGCCTCATTTAGACTCAACACGGGGCGGGGCCAGCAACGCCTCATTTAAACTCAACACGGGGCGGGTCCAATAACACTAACGCCTCATTTACACTCAACACGGGGCGGGTCCAGCAACGCCTCATTTGAACTCAACAAGGGGCGGGTCAAGCAACGCCTCATTTGAACTCAACACGGGGCGGGTCCAGCAACGCCTCATTTGAACTCAACATGGGGCGGGTCCAATAACATTAACACCTCATTTACACTCAACACGGTGCGGGACCAATAACACTAACGCCTCATTTAGACTCAACACGGTGCGGGTCCAATAACACTAACGCCTCATTTACACTCAACACGGTGCGGGTCCAATAACACTAACGCCTCATTTAGACTCAACACGGTGCGGGTCCAATAACACTAACGCCTCATTTACACTCAACACGGTGCGGGACCAGCAACAAAATTGCCTAAAAGTTTGCCTAAAACTAACCAGTCAAAAGAGTAAAACTAGTACTAGTGAAACTAAATGAAAAACATGATCCTCTCGTGGATAATGAGGGATCTGTGCCCGTGCTCTCGCCCTCCCCTATGCTCTCAACGTCCCCCATGCCCGTGCTCGAAACGTCCCCCGTGCCCGTGCTCTCGACCTCCCCGTGCCCATGCTCTCGACCTCCCCTGTGCCCATGCTCTCGACCTGCCCCGTGCCCTTGACCTCCCCCGTGCTCTCGACCTCCCCCGTGCCCGTGCTCTGGACCTACCCCGTGCTCTGGACCTCCTCCGTGCTCTGGACCTCCCCCGTGCTCTCAACCTCCCCCGTGCTCTCGACCTGCCCCGTTCCCGGGTGAGGCCGCGGTCATGATATCACACTCTTGTTTTGGTGGTGTATTATGCACAACCCAATCTGATTAACGCTTTACTCGGTTAAGTCTCCCCTCGTCTCCCCAGGGCGCCGGCCTTTTAGCTATGCTGGATGAGAGAGGGGGGGAGTAAGAAAGAGCGCCTCCCTTGTCTCCTCCCCTGTGTCCCCCCGTGCCCCCCCTGCGTCCCCCCGTGCCCCCTGTGCCCCCCGTACGGTGTTGGCTCTTTAGCCTGTGCTCGGGCAGAGGTCTGCAGACTGGACTGTGAGGATTACAGCGTCTGACACTAATCTCATTGTAGAGCAGATTTAGGAGGCTGTTCACTTCACTCTCTCCACACCCACGTTTGGCACCAATCCTCCCGCTCTGCCCGGCTCTGCCATATGCACAGCTAAACAAAACAATTTTTTAGCTTAGATTTGAACATTGTCAGAGTAGAACCTGTCCCAAAACTTCAGAAAGACCCCATGTTTAGTCCTGACTCTGGCACCAGCAGGAGGCCGGTCCATGTTTAGTCCTGACTCTGGCACCAGCAGGAGGCCGGTCCATGTTTAGTCCTGACTCTGGCACCAGCAGGAGGCCGGTCCATGTTTAGTCCTGACTCTGGCACCAGCAGGAGGCCGGTCCATGTTTAGTCCTGACTCTGGCACCAGCAGGAGGTCGCTCCATGTTTAGTCCTGACTCTGGCACCAGCAGGAGGCCGGTCCATGTTTAGTCCTGACTCTGGCACCAGCAGGAGGCCGCTCCATGTTTAGTCCTGACTCTGGCACCAGCAGGAGGCCGGTCCATGTTTAGTCCTGACTCTGGCACCAGCAGGAGGCCGCTCCATGTTTAGTCCTGACTCTGGCACCAGCAGGAGGCCGGTCCATGTTTAGTCCTGACTCTGGCACCAGCAGGAGGTCGCTCCATGTTTAGTCCTGACTCTGGCACCAGCAGGAGGCCGCTCCATGTTTAGTCCTGACTCTGGCACCAGCAGGAGGCCGGCCCATGTTTAGCCCTGACTCTGGCACCAGCAGGAGGCCGGTCCATGTTTAGTCCTGACTCTGGCACCAGCAGGAGGCCGCTCCATGTTTAGTCCTGACTCTGGCACCAGCAGGAGGCCGGCCCATGTTTAGCCCTGACTCTGGCACCAGCAGGAGGCCGGTCCATGCTTAGTCCTGACTCTGGGCACCAGCAGGAGGTCGGTCCATGTTTAGTCCTGACTCTGGGCACCAGCAGGAGGCCGCTCCATGTTTAGTCCTGACTCTGGCACCAGCAGGAGCCCGGTCCATGTTTAGTCCTGACTCTGGCACCAGCAGGAGGCCAGTCCATGCTCCTGACAGGTTTAACCCCAGCAGCACTAAAAGGTGATCATAGGGTCAGAGGTCAAGTTTACCCATGGGGAGAATAAACAATACCTAGCATAAAGTACAATGACACAAATGTGATGGGAACTCGGTTTATCAGAGCACTGAACCCACAATCTCCTTCTGTGGATCTTGAGCTAGGATCAGGCCACTCTACTATGAGACCTGCAGTGTTTTAGGCTGATGAAAGAAGCATGTGAAAACCCCAGGCACAGGGAGAACATGCAAACTCCTCTCTTACAAGTGCTTCAAATGGAAGATGTTCCTCAGGGTCTTATCCACAGTGAGGATGGAGCAGGAGCTTCTTCCCACAGTGATGTCCTTAAATAATTAAATTTAAACTTAAACACTTTAATTTGTTTGTATCTGTTTCTGAATCATATTCAATTTATTTGTGTTTCCAAAACTGTTCTTTTGCTGGTTTGTTTGGACGTTTGTCTCACTTTGAGCTTCTCACACATTTCCTTTCCAACGTGCTTCTTCTTTACTGCAAATGCCAATAAACTGAGCAGTGGTAGTGAGCGGCTGGGGAGAGGGAAGTCTGGACGTCCCTGATCAGTCTGACCCTTAACAATCGGCCTTAACAATGACATGTTTTTATCTGCTACAGAGTGAAGACAGGTTAGCTCTAGGACGAGGTGTTTCCTGGTGATTCAGCTCAATATGAGAAAATGTGAATTCTCATTTTATATTTTTAAACATTTTAACGTTGGAAAGTAAAATGACCCATTAAAAGAAACGAGCCCGATGTTTTCTGGTTGAAAACGGCGGCGCTGGTTTCCGCCTCCTACTTCGCCGTAAACGTCATCAATACAGAATATCTCCATCAGAACCGAGCTGTCGATCACTTTCACCCGCGCAACCGCACGACACTGCTGGGAAATCGGGAAATTTCAGAGCAACGGTAGAAGAAAGAGGACTCGAACAAAAGTCAATTCAGGCATATATTTTGGTCTGGAAAAAAATGGAAAAACTATGGAAAAAAAACATTGGAAAACACTCGAAAAACATGGGGGAAAAAAACACAGGAACTAGATTGAAGAACATGGAAAAACATAAAAAAAATGTTTTTTTTAAAAAAAACTATAAAATCTGGAAAAACATGAAAAAATATGAAACAAATGGAAAAAAACTATGGCAAAAAAATAGAAAAAAAATTGAAAAAAAGTGGAAAAACACAGGAAGACAAAAGAAAAACATGGAAAACACAGGAAAATAGAAAAAACATGGAAAACAATGGAAAAAAACAAAGAACAATGGAAGAGCATGGAAAAACTATAGAAAAACAGAAAAAAAGTGGAAAATCAATGGAAAAAACGATTCGCAGTAAACTCAGGCGTACATTTTGGTCTTTGTATTTTGCGTGAGACTGGACACGTTTCCTCCTCTTTTGCACTCGTCTGTTGCTGAGTTTAATCTGAAATCTCCTCACACGTATTAAGAGTCAGTGCTTTTACCAACTTCACTCACTGTATTTCACCTGGAGAGACAAAGAGACCACGAGAATGGACTGTTTAGCAGCTTTATTCGAGAGTTATTTGGCGCTCAGACCCCGGCGGAAAACGTTGCAATCATGGGCACTCCATGATCTGATTGAATTAGATGTCTCCCCCCGGAGCCTGGAGACTGGTGGTGGTAGATGTGAAGAGAAGGTAGAGGATGATTAGGATGCAGGAGGAGGAGCAGGGGAGGCGCTGGGTCGCAGTACGGTTTGAGCGGCCGAGCCATCTGCCTGAGCGCTTAAATGCGACCGCCTGGTGCTGATTGGAGCGGGGAGGAGTGACTGGGAGCGTTGATTGGGGATGAGGAGCAGGTGCGAGGGCCATGATGCAGACGCCCCCTGACCTTTCACCCTCCTTCTTGGCCGGGAAAAACTGCATAACCTCTTTGGGATAAGCGCAGAAACCTGGGAGAGCCCATGGTGAAGGAGGGATCTGACTCTCACAGACGGACAGGCTTGAGTGAGATGATGGCGCTGGGGAGAGGGGTCCTTCCATGGAGGCCTTGACGTAGATGGATGGAGTTAGGTCTTCCAGGCTGAATTTACGCAGGCTTCATTTAGCCTCGCGTTTCCATAGAAACGCTGAAAATGTGGCAAATCCATACAATGAGGATAATGTATGACAATTCTGCTCATGACAACGAAGCTGGAGTTGTCATACAACCGAAAATATCATATTTCCAGCCCACGTTTCTTCCAAACCCGATGCATCGCTTGAACAATTATTAAACCTGTGACGTAGAAGTGCAGAAAAGTCTAAAAAATGCAAGCGAAAGAAGAGAAAATCTGACACTTAAGTGGATATCGAAATCAGATGGCCTGAGCAAGTAGCGATACGAAAAAAAATCACACAAACCGGATCAAAAGTGACAGTTTCAGGACGATCTAGAACTTTGATTCAACACCACAATGTTTAATAAAGAGAGAACTGTTGTTTTGTGTTGAAAACGTCATCGTCTGTTGTCTGAAATGCTCTTTGTGGTATCGAAATCGGTATCGACCATAGAGTATGTTCCTTAGTATTGTGTTCATTAAAGCTTTTTCCCACGTCTCCCAGCAACACGACCAATATACCAAATGTCTTTTTGGGAATTGCTGAGTTCTTTTTGAAAAGTGTGATGTAATGTTTGGGAGACTGAATGGAAAAAACAAGGGTAGAACAATAGAAAAAAAAATTTGAAAAAATAACAATAGAAAAAACAATGGAAGAACAGAAAAACAATAGAAAAACTGAAATGGAAAAACAATAGAATGGAAAAACAATTAAAAAAAAACAATGAAAAACAATGGAAGAACAATTTAGAACATGGAAAAACTGAAATGGAAAAACAATTAAAAAAAACAGTGGAAAAACACTGTTGTGCTGCCCGGTGGTCGAGTGGTTAAACCACAGCACATATGCCAGGCTCCAAGTGCAGTACTGCATGTCCTCCCCTCACTCTCATCCCCCATTTCACACTTTCCTCTCCTGTCTAATAAAGCTTACTGGCCAAAATTTCTTGGAAGAACAATGGAAAAACTAGAACAGAAAAACAATACAATGGAAAAACAATGGAAAAACATGAAGCCATGAACCAAACTGAGCTGAAGAGCTCCAAGTCAAACCGGTCCAGAGTCGAAATGTGCCTCACGTTTCGCAGTGACTGTATTTTTCACAGAAGCGGTTGAGGCGCGTTCATATTGTCTTGTTGTCAGTGTCTAAATGCCAGGTCACGGTGGGAACAGTGTTAACAGTAAACAGCAGGAGTCAGAGGAAAGAACAAGTTCCAAAACAGACGGCGACAAACGGAGAGACGACCAAATGTCAAAAGTAACATGAACCTTCACATTTGGCCATCAGCTTGTCTTCGCTGGAGTCGTTATCGCCTGAAATATCTGGCATTAAACGTACTGTATATGTATTCAATTACAGTCGTCCTCGGAGGTGGGATTTGATGAGTTCCGAAATCTGAATTCATATGTGTTCGTAACGAGCCTGGAAAGAATATAATGCCGTTAGATATTTACAAAAAAAGAAAAAATACTTGAGATGGACCCGTTTGGACACATTTATTATAATTTTTTTGACTGTTAAAGTTTTCAGTCTTTTTGCTTTCTTGTCTTGTCCCGTACATTTTCTGTATTATAAAAGTTTTAAAAGTAACAAGTGTGGGGAAAAAAAAAGAAAAAATACTTGAAATGGACACGTTTGGACACATTTCTTTTAATATTTTTTTTGACAGCTCAATTTGACAGCTGTATTTTGTCTTGTTCTGTACATTTTCTGTACATTACTTTTTTTTTAAATTAACAAGTGTGGGGGGGAAAAAAGAAACCAAAAAGACACGTTTTCATTATTATTTATTAGTAATTTTTTTTGACTGTTCTATTTTTTTTCATGCTGTATTTTCGCTCTCTTGTCTTGTTCCGGACATTTTCAGTATTTTAAAAAAAATAAAAACCAGTAATAATAATAAAAAAAAAAAAAGAAAAATCAAGATCATCAAATTTAAAACTAAAACCGTTTTGAGACTTCCAACACGTTCGACTTCAGCATCTGCAGCGTTCACAAGTAACACAAACCGTTACATTCCACGCGGCGCTAATATAACGTTAGCCTCTTTTCGGTCCTTTGGTCTTTCCCGCTAACGAGTTCTGCAGAACCGCCGCGCTCGCTTTAATGCCGCTGAAACTGAGAGACTCCGCAACCAGCCCGAGACCCCCATAAATCTAAAACCTATGCCCCCCCCTTCCGAGTCCCCAAAGTCCCCCGGCCCGGCTCCGGATTGGCCCCGATATCGGATTTATATTGGTTTGACTCCGAGTCGCAGCTGGAGTCGAGGCGTGAGCCGCGGCGTTGGCGAGTGTTGGCGCCTTGATCAGTAAAACAGGTGCACATCGGGCGCCCTGAGCACATCGGACCCTCCACTGCCGCTTTATTCGGTATTAAACGTGCCGTCTGCTCAGTAAGTGCTGCTAAGTCTGC